>NC_056624.2:63255086-63512586 GCF_002870075.4 Lactuca sativa
GGCCAATGTGGTAGCAGATGCCCTTAGTCGAAAAGAGAATTCAACCTGCAAGGCAAGGACATTGACGATGACTATCCATTCCCACTTATCTGCATAGATCCGAGAAGCCTAGTTGGAAGCCCTAAAACCAGAGAACATGTCGAACGAAGCCTTGAGGGGAATGGATAAGAAACTTGAGATCAGAAGTGGCAGAGTCTACTGTTTCATGGACCGAATCTGGACCCCAAAGTTCGGAGGTTTCAGGGATGTTGTTATGAACGAAGCTCACAAGACCAGACACTCCGTCCACCCGGGTTCGGATAAGATGTACTTGGATCTCAAGAAAAAATACCGGTGGCCAAACATGAAAGCTAAGATCGCAACCTTCGTGGGCAAGTGTCTGACTTGCGCCAAGGTAAAAGTCGAGTACCAGAAACCCTCGAGTCTGCTCCAGCAGCCCGAGATACCTGAATGGAAATGGGAGATGATTACCGTAGATTTCATCACCAAGTTACCCAAATCTCTGAGTGGGTACGATACCATTTGGGTAATTGTCGATCGTTAGAAAAAATCCACTCACTTCATTCCGATCAAAGAATCATTCAATATGGAAAGACTCACGCGAGTCTATATCCAAGAACTTAGTAACATCCACCTTATCTTCCACGTCTCGAATCTTAAAAAGTGCTTATCCGATGAAACCCTAGTAATCCCTCTTGACGATATCGAGATCAACGAAAACCTGAATTTTGTGGAAGAACCAATCGAAATCATGGATCGAGATATCAAACGTACGAAGCAAAGCCGCATCCTGATAGTGAAGGTTCGCTGGAATGCTAAGCGGGGACCCGAATTCAATTGGGAGCGCGAACACTCGATGAAGCAGAAATATCCTCATCTCTTTCCAGATCCATGATTTGTATCTTAATTTTTGAATTTCGGGACGAAATTCCCTCTAACAGGGGGATAATGTGACAACCCGAAGTTTATTCTATTGCTGTAACCCGTTACGTCAATAAAACTCGTCTTTATCGAATTGTTTCGTTTATATTTTGAATTAAGTCATTAAATTTGAAATGTTTATTATGACTTAATGGGTGTCTAAACACGTTAGAAGCATGTGAAAACACTTTCTATATTTAATTGGATAATTTTTAGTTTCGAGCACGCCGGGTTACGACAACTTAATCGGGTGCGACCAAAAGCCTCGTTTCACGTCAGTATCGGGTACAATTCCACCGTGTCTCAAACTTAATCCGTATTTAAAGTTCAAAGAACTTCATTTGAAGCTTTTTAAACCTCTCTCTACTCTCTCTCTACAATTCCAAGCATTTGATCCATAATCACCCCAATTCAAGCTCCAAATCGGTAAGATAACTATCCTAACTCATAGATTAACATCTTTAGCCTTCAAATTCGTGTTTAAATTATGAAATAGGACCATAAACATGTGTTTACGGCCCTGGAACACCCCTAGGCCACAAACACACATAAAAAGGGTTTTGGAGCCCAAAAATCCTCCCAAATCACTTATGGAGCTTGGAAATGACTTAAGGGCTTATTTGAATGGACTAAGAACACCATAAACTCAACATTTAAGGGGTAAACATGATTTTATGGCCCAAGAGCATGCTTGGACTGTAAACCCATTTTATTAGGCTGTAAACACATTCTAAGGTGTTAAGATGCCCCTTAAACACCTCCTAAGCCTTGGATTAATGTCTAGAAGCAACCACAAATGTGTTAGGGACCTTAAACATGATAAAAACCACTCTCTTAGGAGTTCACGACCATAAACCCCCCCAAGGAAAGGTTCCTGGGCCGTAAACTCCTATAACTGGGTCAAATGGTGCCTTAACTTCATCCTATGACTTGTAAAATGAGTTAGAATCACATGTGATTAATTTAGGACCACCAAAACATAAAATAAAAGGGTATATAGGAGCTTACGACCGTAAACTCCTAGTTTACATCCGTAAACTCCATTAGATGGTCCCTTTGGTGGTTCAATCCTTTCCTATGCCCTAGAATTGATCCTAGCATCACCCCTCAAGTGTTATAAGGCCATTTAGCAACCAACAACCCACAAACCATGAGTTTACGGCCGTAAAATCATGGGGATATGGTCTATGGGCCGTAATCTCCTTTAGTAGTTTACTCTTGAAGAGCAAACTCCATATCCAAGCCTTGCATACCCTTAGATGCTACCCGGGTCACTCCTAACACTTGAATTGAAGTGTTTTCGCCCCTCGAAATGCTAATTCATGTTAATTAGTAAATCAAGGTCTAATTAGATACAATTTATGTATTTCTTTATATTACATAGGAACCTCGCGTGTAATCAAGCCCCGAACTACCGTTTAGCATCCAAACCGACACGTTTCTTGACTGGTGAGTTCATACCCCTACACTTTTTTCAGTGATTTCTATTGTGTTTTAAAACAATTATGATATTCGATAATGATTGAGTACATCGTGAATAATTTAATACTAGCTTGTGAGATTTGTCTTCATTAAACCCTTCGTGTTATCAGTAAATCCTCCCTGGAGGTATAACCAGAGTCTCCTGGAGGGAGAGCATGGAATTTGTGAATAGATCTATTCAGGACTGACAATCCCACACCTTAACTGCTAGCTATAGTTAGGCGGGCACGCCTAGGGTGACAAATTCTGGATATCGTCCGACGCCTGAAGAACGTCAAGGAGGTATTGGGTCACGTTAGCATGGTTATACGACTCACAATACGTATTAAAATATAAGTTTATTCACGGATTCTATATCTTCCTTAAATCTATAGTTTTATGTATTAAAACTACCTACTGTTATACTGGATGGTGTTCCTAGGGGTTTTCAATCTAAGGTTTTACGTATTAAACTATCTACTGTTGTTCCTAAATTGTCTTTATAAGAAAATATTTTCTTGCATAACAACTTTTTTAGAAAACTAAAGGAAACATTTTCATTTTCATAAAAGAAAACACTTATGAACTCACCAGCTTTATGCTGATTTTCAAACTGCTTGTATTCTCAGGTCCACGTTAGACAGGTACCCGCGATCTTTTGGAGAAGACGGAGTCTATTGAAGATTCGTCTTAGCTTTTTTTTATATGATGTATAAACTTGTAACACTTTACTTTCAAACAAATGTAAATTATCCCATGGAATGTAATGGTTGTTTACTTCGCTTACTATGTACATTGGTTGTGATACTTAACATGAACTCACCTCCGCCCCGGAACGTTTCCGCCTTCGGTTTCGGGGTGTGACATTATGAAACCATATCATAATTGATTCTCTTAAGACATCTTAGTGCATTTATATGGCTAAGAAGAGGAATTGTGAATTGTTGAAATGGTTAAATCAAAAGGTGAATAATACTTCGTTCCAAAACAAGTCTTAGATTTATACTCCAAGATCGAGCCTTGAGTGACATAATCTGAAGAAAGGTTTATAACACTTGTGAAATGTAGAGTAAAATGCTTCTTACTCTTGTATGTTTAAAGTTTGTAAGTTGTGATATCTCGGATAAGACAAAGACCAACTAAGACCGATTGTGTGAAGTGTTTATCTTGATAAGAATCAACACTAACTCTTGAATATTTGTTTTGTCACCGAATGGGTCTTGTCAGACGAAACTTATATGTCAAGAGGTCAGTGGGAGTCTTAATGATCTTGAAAAGGTTTCAGGAACTAATCAAGAATGAACCGGTTGTTAATCACTAGCACAAGACTTAAGGTTTGTAACTTAGTGTTGACATATCCTTGTTTTTGTGCCCATTCTAGTTAAAGTTGATGATGCATGTAAGTTCTATGAGTTCTCATTTGTTTGCATTACAACTTGGAAGACAGTGTAGGCCCTTGTGCTACCAAGTGGCAAGAAATTAAGATTGAACAAGTTTAGTCCATATGAGTTTGGATTTGTCACTAGCCTTGTCTTATGATTATGGTTTGACAAATTCACATGGATTGGAACACATACACCGTAAAATCTAAGTGTCATACGGTTTCTCTCCACTTCATGAAAATGATTGTGAGGAAACGTTCCACACCCCAAAACCGAGAACGGCGGAATACGTTATGGGGTGGAGGACGTCATGTACAGTATCATAACAATGCATAATAGTAAAGACAAGCAACAACATCCATTGCATTAGTATAATAAGTTTAATACAAGTGTGTTCTGTATAATTTGATAGAAACCAAAAGTATAATCAAAATAAAAGATGAGTCTTGTATATGATCCATCTTCTCAAAAGCTGCATCTGTACCTGTCTACTGATGACCTGAGAATACAAGTTATTTTGAAAACGAGTATCAGCATAAAGCTGGTGAGTTCATAAGTATGTAGTGTCATTGCTTGTATAAAAGTGTTTAGAAACTAAGTAATACAATATTTGTTATCAAGTTTTGAAAAGAGTGTGATCCTTAGAAAATCCTATATTTTCTAGCAAAAGTAGTCTTCTACGAAGACTCGGTTATTCGTAAGTTTGATTCTTTGAAATTGTAAAAGTTTTCCCAGTGAACTATCAATGTGAAAATATAGTTATAAATTTCGTTTATATCAGGAAATTTGGAAAAATAGAGTTTTACCCCAGCAGTGTCACTGCCGGCGGAATGTAGTAGAGATGCAAACTCCAGATTGTATTAAATGAATATACACATCGGGAAGTCCGTTTTACCTTTAATTCATAATGTTTTAATTAAGGTCTGAATCTGAACTCGTATGTAACCATACTGACTGACAGTAGTATAATAGTTGACCCTCCACGTCACATGTAGTGTAGTGATGTTTTGTCATCCCTGGGCCTAGTGGGCTCGGACTGTAGCTAGTAGTCGGGATGTGGGAGTGTACGTCCCGTATAGATCTATACACATAGTGTTCGCTCTCCCTCCATGAGGCTCTAGTTACACGACCATTACATAGTGAAGTGCCGTATCAAGAAGTAGTGCATCACATTCTATTTTAGTATATTCTCTCGTATAGTATATAGTATTCTCTTCATGTAGTATATAGTGCTCTCTTCGTATAGTTTATAGTATTCTCTTTGTATAGTGTATAGTGTTCTCTTCTTATAGTACTTTGCATGTATAGACTCGTAACTGTACTGACCATAGTGAGTATAATATTAACAATAGTAATGAGGGGTGATCCTTAACTATACCTATTATAGCTAAATAGAGAGGTTGGTTGAATGCCTTTGATACACAAAGGTGTTGAACTGAATTGAAGACTTTTATACCTAACACAAATATATATGATATATAACTAAGAATTCAACGACAGTCAAGCAGATAACTGAATACCCTAAGTCCACAATCAAACAAGAATAGGAAATAAGGTGAGTTATCAGTTCTAAGTCCTTCAATCCTTACTTATATAAATATATTGGTGTAGATATGTGTTGGGTCAATATTTTGGTTTATACTTTGCTTTTCTAGGAAATTCTATTTTTATGTAATATCTTATGTGTTTTCGGTCAAGTTTATGGCCAAGGGGGTGTTTACGGCCGTAAACAGGTTTACGGCCGTAACGCCTGTTTTACGGCCCATGTTTACCCGGCCCATATTCTCATGTATATATATAGGGGTGAGGGGTGTGAGGAAAAGGATGATGAACACCAAGGAGCTTAAGTGTGTGCATTTGAAGGTGTTCTAGAGAGAGAGAGAAAAGAGAGTGTTTGTAAGTGTGTGTGAACTTGTATCCGAATCATCATTCATATCAATACATACAAGATTATTTATAATATTCTTCTTCTCCTTCTCTTCTATTTCACCTGATATCATCCGTTTGATTGGGATTCTGCACCATCAAACGGATCTGATTGATACACAGGCAGATTAGGGACTTATAATTGGTATCAGAGTTTGGTTGTATCAATCAATTTTTTCAGATCTGGAGCTTAATTGATCTTATTTTGAAGTGATTTTTGCGTTTTTGGATAGATCTCACAAAAATAAGGGGGGTTTGTTCTTCGCGTTTTTCGTAAAAACTAGTTTTTGATCGAGTTTGGAGCAAAAAGGGTGAAAAAACGCTGTTTTTAGTCAAGAACAGCAATTTCTGGAAAGTTTACGGTCTTTGAAGGAGAGTTTACGGTGTTTGAAGGGTTTACTGGCCGGAGTTTACGGCCGGAAACATGTTCATGGCCGGAGTTTACGGCCGGAAACCGGCCGACGGTTTACGGCGGCGGCTCAGCAGTTTACGGTTAGGCGACTTGCGGCTCGGCTCGACAGATCGGCTCGGTGGAAGACAGCTCGGCTCAGCAGCCAGCTTGCATCAGCGCTTCAGCAAAAATAAAGGATGCGAACTGAGGGTGCCCGGAATGGAACCCGGGACCCCAAAGTATTTCGCCTTTTCCATCTCGGCTAGCAAAGAACTTGGGATTTCCTTTCGAAATATTGAACTTAAACACTCTCAGTCACATCCAACTTTCGAAATTGTGTCAAATTCAGCCCAAAAAATCAATTCCTTTTATTTTTAAGCTCCATTTTCAACCAAAATTTTAGTTTTTAAATTTTAAATTTTTATTTTTGACTTTTTACTTAAATTTTTGACATTGACTTTTAAAATTTGACCTTTGACCTTAAGCTTTGACTTTCTCATTTAATTTTAAAATTTTCAAATTTAGCTTTTCGGTTTGACTTTTCATGTTTGACTTTTGAGTTTTTCCTTTTTTAAATTTCACTTTTAATGTTGACTTTTGAGGTTTATAGTCAAAGGGCATTTTTCCTGGGTTTGACTTTTAAGTTCTAGTTGTGCTTTTAATAGTTTTTGAAGTTTACGAGGAAATTGAAAACATGAAAGAGAGTCGTCAGGAGATTTTAAGACAATTTCAACATGTTCGATTATATCCTTGGAAAAACCTTGGAAGCTCAGTTGCAACGATTTACCACACTCACTACTAAGATGAATATAGATGGGATCTTCTTGTCCAAATCTGAGATAAACAAAAAGCTATTGAATTCACTTCCGAAATCATGGGATATGGACGTGGCTGACATCAAGAAGACAAAAGATCTCAATCGTCTTAGTCTGGCTGATATAATTGAAGAACTTAACGCTTTGAATTGTCGAAAAATAATGAGTTCCACAAACCTCCCGGTCAATGAAGTTTCATGTTCTCAATCATGTGAAGTTTCATGTACGCTATCTAGTTAAGATATGATTAAATTTCTTCGGGAACAAATTGATTTATTAAAAAGGGAAGTTGAGGACCTGAGATATAAAGGATATCAACTCAGGAAAGAACAGAAACCCTGAAGGGTGAATTAGAAGGAAAAACCAAGGACTTTAGGAAGCTTCAGGAAGAGTATAGCAGCAAGTGTGAAAATTATGATTATATTAAGAGACAACTTGCTGCTGTAACTGAAGAACTTGATGCTTTAAAAATTAAGCGTGGAAAAATAGACGTTAGTTTCAAAAATTATACTGTGTTAAGTCAGACAGTCGAGTCCTTATATGAAACCCAATTAAAATTCAAAGAAAATCAAAACAAGGGTCTAGGGTATGATAGTGTGCCTCCTCCTTATAATCATAACTACACATCCATCCCTATGACATAGGACGAAATTGACAGGGAGGCACATCTTCGATATGGCAAACGAGCTGGTTTTGTGTCAGGAGGAGTTATTAATACCGAAGATACTAATGTTGTTGCTTCATGTGCAGGTAAAGTAGCAGAAGATGAGAACAAGGAGAGCACCATTGAACAAACCAACATCTCCTTGAACTCTGAATCTGTTGCTTCGAACTCAACTGCTTCTGATCAACTTGCAGTTGAGAAATATAGGCCACCAATTCCAACGCAATAGATTTATTGTGGCAAGTGTGCATGTGGAAACAACAAGAGACAAGGAAAAGATACGCCACCAGGGGCAGGAATAAACAACTTCACAGTGAAGAAAAAGACATGTTTTCACTGTGGAACACCTGGACACATTGCCAAAAATTGTTAAAATCGCGCATACGTTCCTTACTATGCACAAGGTTGGCAGAAAGAAACCCCTCAAGGTCACGTTCAGACCATGGTGACTGGAACGTGCAGAAGGCCAAGAATCAAACTCCAAAGGAAAAGAATCCGAATCCCAAGGGAAAGAAGGGAATGTCGGCCAAGAAGCCAAATCCAAGAGATGCATCCGTGAAGCCAAAATAAAAATCATCTCAACGGTCGACATCAAGTTCAAAAGCAAGTACCGAGCCACCCATCAGATCGAAAAAGAAATAGGTTAAACCCAACTACATATGGGTTCCAAAGGCTCACTCTCCCAAATCTCCTAATGCTTCTAACGTTTCGACATCTTCTGTTTGTGATAAACAGGATATGTCTTGGGAGAAAGTACCGTGCAAGGATGACAAAGGTCGACCCAGTTTTAAAATGGACTGGGTTCCAAAGACCAACTAATCCCGCTCTGTGTCGGAGCAGCCATGGAGGCATATAATCAGACTTCGGTTGGTTGGTAGTGGCTGTTCCTGGCACTTGATAGGAGACATCTCTCAACTGTACAACACTCAAAACATTGTTTGGGAGAATGTGTCCTTTGCGGGAAGGAGGAAAAGAAGAGATCACTCATGGGGTTAATGCTTAATGACATGAAGAATTTTCGGATCTGTTCTGAGATTACGCGTGCTGTTCTCAGACCTTCTGGATGCAAATTCAATTGGTGACTTACGGTTTGCGTTTTCTTCTCTATACTCTTGAGTTTTTCTTAAGCTGATTCGCTTAAAGACTAATTTTTGTTTTAGGATAGTTTAAATTTGCACATTAACTTTCATCTCTCTCCTATGCACAAATTTAGGGGGAGAAAGAAAAACAAAACAAAAATTAGAAAACTTTAAAAAATCAAAAAAACATTAAAAATTCAGAAAATCCAAAAACATTAAAAATTCAGAAAAATACAAAAACATGAATTGTGTTGGAGGGAATTGGTCTGGGAAGTGATATTATTAAGTGATAACAGGCAACCTGAGTCTGCATAATGTACCCAAAGTTGAAGGGTCTTTGCTCCGGTTTGATGCATCGGTAGGCACGAAAGATTCTAAATGGACTTGACTAGGCAGAGTTGAACTTAAGAAATTCTTAGTCTTGACAAATCTTGACCTAGTTAGATCTGTTCAGCCTGACAATATGACGCTCGGATAGGTTGAGCAAGGAGATATATATGGGAATCCACTCGTCACATTAAATGAACCCGTACTTGGAACCGTGGTTTAACTTTTCCTCGATGTGCGGATCCTGTCCTTAATTCCGGTATTGATGGGGCGACTGGTAAATTTCGATAAATTAGGTCTGTAGAAAATTGTTTTCTCTTTCTATCTGTCTGTTAGTCATATGTTACCTCCTCTGCGTGACTCAAAATCCGACCTGGACTGTAACATATGCAACTCTATTTCTCTGCATATTATATCTATGACATTCTTCTTATCTGTTAGCCATATGATGTCTCCTTTGTGTGACTAACAATCCGACCTGGTACACAGCATATGCAACCTTCTACTTCTCAATCCCTCTAAAAACTATAAATGATAATAATCTAAATCTATCTTCTCTCTTAATGATTGTCTGCTCACCTGATGTAAGGAGTACTCTGGAATTTCTTGATGGCTGAGGCATATCAAGAAGCGGGAAACATGTTCTAGTACAATTAAAATTGAACACGCAATGATTGTTTATAGATCTCGTTGCTCAATTTAGGTGGACAACAATATCCCTGGTCGTCGTCAGCTGAATGGTCCTTAAGATATAGTATCTAAGGAATTAGGATCAGATATAAAATCTAGGAACTTAAGTTCACCTTGTCTTGTATCAAATAGTATGTCCTAAATAAGTCACAATTTTTCGTGTTTAAGTGGACAACAATACCGACGATCGACCAGACAAAGACGTGAAGATAGAAGGTACCGACAAGTGGATAAAGGCTGTCTAAAAACTTTGATCCCAAATCTCTCTTAAAGTTAGATATCATTTTTATTTTTGTTAAATTTGTCATAGTTTCTTCTAATTTAAATATTAGGGGAGAATTAAAAATTAAAAAAAAATAAAAAAAATTAGAAAAATTTAAAAATCAAAGAAAAAAATTAAAAAATAAAAAATCCAAAAATAGTGTTATTTCTGCTTTATTTCTTGTTCAGAAAAATCAAAAATCCAAAAATATTTTTGTTTTTGTTTTAATTTGTGTGCTAAGTTTTCTTTTAGTTTTGTTTTGTCTTGAAAAGTGATTTCAGGTATAGATAAGACTCATGGAGTTTGTGTTGAAGATTTCTGAGCCAAAGGATTCGTCCGTGAGCATCGAAGAATTCACATTCGAAGGAGCAAGAAATGAAGATCATTCTTTCAACATTCAATCCTTCAACCCCAGAAGCAAGGTGAAGCTGAAATTGAAGAATATGTGACGGATTGCATTGAAGCCTCCTCAATCAGCCTGCTACTATCTTTGTACCTGCTGAAGTGATCTAGAAGTTTAGTTCTCTCTGATGTTCTCTCTGAAGATTCTCAAGCTGAAAGCGCTATCTTTCAAGAATCAGTACGTAAAGCTTCCTCACCCGACGTGCGTTCAATGCCAAATTCATAAGAAATGCCCAACTGCTCAAGATGAAGTCAATTATTGAAGATTCATCAAGTTCATCTTGAAGTCATGAAGAATTTGAAGATTAAAGCTGAAGCCAAAGCTCCCAATGAAGATTATCAAGAAAGCCAGCTAGTTTTTAGGGGGAGCTTTTTGGGTCATTTATGAAAAGAAAAGAAAGCTATAAACCAAGGGGGATATTGTTGGGTCAATATTTTGGTTTATACTTTGCTTTTTAGGAAATTGTATTTTTATGTAATATCTTATGTGTTTTCGGTCAAGTTTATGGCCAAGGGGGTGTTTACGGTCGTAAACAGGTTTACGGCCTTAAACCCTGTTTATGGCCCATGTTTACCCAACCCATATTCTCATGTATATATATAGGGTGAGGGGTGTGAGGAAAAGGATGATGAACACCAAGGAGCTTAAGTGTGTGCATTTGAAGGGGTTCTAGAGAGAGAAAAAAAAGAGTGTTTGTAAGTGTGTGTGTGAATCTTGTATCCGGATCATCATTCATATCAATACACACAAGATTCATCATCATATTCTTCTTCTCCTTCTCTTCTATTTGATCTGATATCATCCATTTGATTGGGATTCCGCACCATCAAACGGATCTGATTGATACACAGGCAGATTAGGGACTTAGAATATGATTTGGAAATAAAATAATTTGGAAAGCATTGGAAATAGTTTTAGAACAATTAACCATGAAAATGAGTTTGATAAACGTTTAAAAACAATTTTGTTGGAAAGGTAGTTTAAGAGTATAGAAAATCCTTTTGTTAACAAGTTATAACTCACATGAAAATTTATACTATAACTTGTTTGGTTCAACTTGTATCCCCCCCCCCCCCCATAAAAGCATTTAAAATCATCTAGAAAGGTTGATTTAGGGTTATGAACTCACCTGTAGTGAGTGATGCGACGGTAGGATGAGTTTAAGAGGTTGAGTGTCAATTGTGGACTTGAGCACAAACGGATCCTATTAACCATATAATGACATATATATATATATATATATATATATATATATATATATATATATATATATATATATATATATATATGTGTGTGTGTGTGTGTGTGTGTGTGTACTTAGTGTTTGGAATAACTATTTATTGCATTGGGACCGCTTTAGTGACTAGTAAACACTTATTTTGAAGTCTTACAACCATATAAGATTGTACATGAGTGGTATACGACTACACAAGGGAGTGTATGGTCAAACTGCACAATAGATGTGTGTTTGCGGTTACATACATGAGTGTGCGGCCGTACACTCCAAATTTGTGCCCAAAATGTCGATTTTTGAGGTGTTCTTAAGTCTTATTAGTAAATGAAGGCCAAACTCTTCACTTTGGAGAGTTTTTAAGGTGTGTGCGGCCACCATATGAAGGTGTGCGGCCGCACTCGTTCAAAGGATGAAGAACACATGAAGAACACTATGAGTTTTAAACTTAGATTCAGATGTTTTACCAGTATAACAAGCTGATTGTTGGGGTGGTTCACGTCCTTGAGGCCCTTAGAGTGTTCTTTGGATGAGATTTTGGGAGAGAGAAAGTAGAGAGAGAAGTAGATTGCAGCCAAAGAAGGAAAAGAATGAATGAAGGGGTCCTCCCCTATATATAGAGGTGAGTGTGTGGCTAGGGAACGGGTGTGCGGCCACACACACCTGTGTGTGGCCGTACATCAAGTATATGGCCGCACACTCCATGTTTTGGAGTGCATGGCCCGATTTTGTTTGATATGAATTGTGTTATCTTTTTTCTAGTTTCCTACGTCATTTGCATTACGTTTAGAATGCTCCAGTAGACCCCAAACGGTGTTGAAAGCTAACAAAACGAGTCTAACTTGGATTCAATTGGTCTCTTGTACAAGAAGAAATTTTGGGTTGTCACATCATCCCCCCGTTAGAGGGAATTTCGTCCCGAAATTAGAGTTCAAGCAACTAAGTTATTACATAATAACTAACCAAAAAGGTGAGGGTATTTAATTTTCATTTGATCCTCACGATCCCAAGTGAACTCCGGTCCTCGTTTGGCGTTCCAACGAACTTTCACAATTGGGATGAGGCTTTGTTTTGTTCGTTTAACCTCTTGATCCATAATCTCCACAGCTTCTTCCACGAATTTGAGGCTCTTGTTGATCTCAATCTCGTCGAGTGGGATTACGAGAATCTCGTCGGATAGGCACTTTTTTCAAGTTCGAGACGTGGAAAGTAGGATGTATATTGTTGAGCTTGCGGGGTAGATTTAGTTTGTAAGCTATAGGGCCGATCTTAGCGAGAATCTCGAAAGGCCCTATGTATCATGGATTCAGCTTTCCACGCTTTCCGAAGCGTATCAAACCTTTCCAGGGTGAGACTTTCAAAAGGACTCGGTCTCCCATCTGGAACTCCAAGGGTTTTCTTCGTTTGTCTACGTAGCTTTTCTGTCGGTCTCTAGCGGCTTTCAATCATTCACGAATCTGAACGATCTTCTCTGTCGTTTCTCGGATGATCTCCAGACCCGTGAGAGTGCTTTCAGGAGCTCGTCCTCTAGCTAATTGTGTGTCACCCACTTCATCCAAGCATAGAGGGGACCTGCACTTTCGGTCGTAGAGGGCTTCTAATGGGGTAACCTTGATGTTCGTGTGATAGCTGTTGTTGTAGGAAAACTCGACAAGGGGTAAGTGGGTATCCCATACCTTACCGAAGTAAATCACATAGGATCGTAGCATATCTTCCAAGGTTTGGATAGTTCTCTCACTTTGTCCGTCGGTCTGTGGATGGTAGGTTGTACTCATGTACAACCTCGTTCCTAAGGAGTTTTGTAGAGACTACCAAAATCTCGAAGTGAATCTGCTATCCCTATCGGAGATAATAGATATGGGAATACCATGTAGTCATACGATCTCCCTAATATATGTTCTTGTGAGCTTCTCCATCTTGTCTGTTTCTTTGATGGGCAGGAAGTGCACGGAGTTGGTCAATTTATCGATGATAACCCATATGGTATCAAGCCCACTCGCTGTCTTGGGTACATGGTTATGAAATCCATAGTGATCCGCTCCCACTTCCATTCAGGTATCTCCGGTTGCTGTAGTAGACCTGATGGTTTATGGTACTCGACCTTGACCTTGGCGCAAGTAAGGCATTTACTCACGAAGGTAGCAATCTCTGCTTTCATGTTAGGCAACCAGTATAACTTTTTAAGATCCATATACATCTTATCTGAACCTGGGTGAACGGAGTATCGAGTGTTGTGGGCTTCCTTCATGACTAAGTATCTGAGGCCACCGAGTCGCGGTGTCCGGATCTGGTCCATGAGATATAAAGCTCTGTCACTTTTGACTTCCAAGTTGCTATCCATTCCTCGCAGGGATTCTCCCATCACATTTTCAGGTTTCAAGGCTTCGAGTTGAGCCTCCTTAATCTGTGCGGATAGATGCAAATGGATAATCATTGCTAATGACTTGACTCTTCGACCATAATATTCTTTCCGACTAAGGGCGTTTTCTACTACATTGGCTTTACTCGGATGATAACGAATTTCACATTCATAGTCATTGAGTAGCTCGACCCACCGTCGTTGCGTCATATTGAGCTCCTTCTAGTTGAATATGTGCTGGAGGCTTTTGTGGTCGGTGTATATCGTGCTCTTCGTACCATACAGGTAGTGCCTCCAGATCTTTAGGGTGAACACAACCGCTCTGATTTCGAGGTCATGTGTGGTGTAGTTGACTCGTGTGTCTTTAGCTGTCTTGAGGCATAGGCGATGACCTTACCTCGTTGCATCAGAACACAACCAAGCCCCTGATTTGATGCATCGCAGTATACCACAAAATCTTCAATCCCTTCGGGGATCAATATTATCGGTGCGATGCATAAGGCTCATTTTAGGGTTTGGAATGCCTTTTCTTGTTTCTCTCCCCAGTCAAGGGCCACATTTTTCTGAGTCAATGTTTTAAGGGGTTTCGCGATTTGAGAGAAGTTCTGTATAAATCTGCGGTAGTAGCCAGCGAGACCTAGAAATTGGTGAATTATTGTAGGCGTATTTGGTGCTGACCAGTCCTTGATAGCTTTAATCTTGTATGGGTCCACGTGGATTCCCGCTTTGCTAACCACGTGTCCTAAAAATTCGACTCTTCGGGTCCAAAATTCTCACTTAGAGAACTTCGCGTAGAGCTTCTCCGATCGTAGGGTTTCTAGGACTTGTCATAGATGATCGCTATGCGCCTCCTTACTTCGAGAGTAGATAAGTATATCATCAATGAAGACGATAACGAAATAATCCAAGTAAGGACAGAACACCCTATTCACTAAGTCCATGAATACTGCGGGCTCGTTGTTCAGTCCGAACAACATCACTACGAACTTGAAGTGTCCGTAACAAGTTCAGAAGGCTGTTTTCGGGACATCCTCCTCTAGTACTCGTAACTGGTGGTACCCGAACCTCAGATCAATCTTGGAGAGATAACTCGCCCCTTGCAGTTGGTCAAATAAATCGTCTATGCGAGGAAGAGGGTAACGATTTTTGACCGTTAGCTTGTTGAGTTCTCTGTAATCGATGCACATAGGGAACGATCCGTCTTTCTTCTTTATGAACAAGACCGGTGCTCCCTAGGGTGAGAAGCTTGGTCTTATAAAGCCCTTGCTGAGCAGCTCGTTTAGTTGACCGGACAGTTCATGCATCTCAGCAGGCGCTAGACGATAGGGCGATTTGGCTACGGGGGTAGCTCCTGGAATCAAGTCTATCCTGAACTAAACCTGACGTTGGGGAGGTAGACCTGGTAGCTCTTCTGGAAAGACGTCAGGGAAGTCACATACTATGGGGAAGTCTTTTAGATCTTTCGCTTTCTGGCTCGTATCGACGATGTGTGCAAGGAATGCATGATATTCTTTACGTAGGTATTTCTGGGCTTGAATACTTGAGATTATACTAAGACTCATACTGGGCTTGTCTCCGTATATGATCAAGGTTTCGTTATTCGGTAGATTTAGACGGATGGCTTTGTCGAAGCACCGTATATCGGCATGATGGAGACTCAACCAGTCCATGCCCACGATGACATCAAAAATTTTGATCGATACTGGTATAAGGTTGACTCGGAATGAGTGATTATCTAGCGTGAGGGTGCAACCCATGTAGATCTCGTTAGAGCTCTCTGTCTTTCCGTTAGCCATCTCTATGACAAAGGTTTCTTTTAACGGTTGCAAGGGTTGTTTAAGTAAGTGTTTAAAGTTTTGATTTACGAAGCTTCTTTCTGCCCCACTATCGAATAGGATACAAGCATAAGACTTATCAAGAAGGAACGTACCCGTGACTACTGTGGGGTCTGCTACTGCTTCATTTTGGCCAATAGCAAGTAGTCTTCCTGTTCCTCCAGTATTCCCAGCTTCGGATAGTTTCTTTTGAAATTCCCTACTTCGCCACAGCCATCACAGGCCTGGCTTACTCTATCACACCCCGAAACCAATGGCAGAAACGTTACGGGGTGGAGGACGTCATGTAAAGTATCACAACCAATGTACATAGTAAGCGTAGTAAACACAACCATTACATTGCATAGAAGTATTTACATTTGTTTGAAAGTAGAGTTATACATGATTATAGATATATACATCCAAAACGAACAAAAGTAAAGATGAGACTGCTAAAATGCTCTGTCTTTTCCAAAAGATCGCGGGGTACCTGTCTAATGAGGACCTGAGAATACAAGCAATTTTAAAATATCAGCATAAAGCTGGTGAGTTCAAAAGTGGTTTGTTTCTGTAAAAAGAACAAGTTTCCTTTGGTTTTCTGAAAAAAAGTTGCTATCCAAGAAAATCCCATATTTTCTTACAAGAAAAGTCTAGTTATCCATTAGTTACACAAATTGGTTAAGAAAGTCAAGTTATCCCAGGAAAAACCCTTATTTTCCTTAAAAGTTAGTTGGTTATCCATGCACGAATATCGAATATCTACTATCCTTAACAAGAATTTTATTTTCGAATCTCTAATTTCGCTCAGAGGAGTATATATTAATTGACGTATTTTTGAAACTTTGGTTTTACTCAGAGGAGGATATTAGACGAAATTTCGAAGCTCTGGTGACACTCAAAGACGTACATTAGCTGTATTTTCGAAGTTCTAGTGCCATCCAAAGGCGTATTTTAGACATATTTTTGAAGCTCTGATGACACTCAAAGACGTACATTGGCTGTATTTTCGAAGTTTTGGTGCCATCCAAAGGCGTATAATATTAGTAATAATTCTATTTTATGATTAGCATGAATCCTTCGAAAATTATAAACATAACATAAATTATAACACTTTATAATGAGATTCACAATTAGTCTGAAAGATAACTCTGCAAGTTAAACGGTTGGTTAATACGGTTTCCAGTGTTAAAAGCATACGGAATATGAAACATTTCAAAAGAAATAATAAGTTTGAGTACAATATTTCCTTGTACTTTTGCTTGTATTCCCCCTGAAAACATTGAAAAACATGGAAAAAGGTGTTGGGGTATGAACTCACCAGTCGATAAATGTGCCGGTTAGGATGCTAAGTCTCAGTTCAGGGCTTGAACACACGCGAGGTTCCTATGTAATATGAAGAGATACATAATTGTATCGAATTAGACTTTGAACCACTATTTAAATAAGAATATACACTCTGAGGTGCGAAAACACTTCAATTCAAGTGTTAGGAGTGGTCCGGGTTGCATCTAAGGAGGTGTAAGGCCTAGATATGGAGTTCGCTCTTCAAGAGTAAACTCCTAAAGGAGATTACAGCCCATAGACTGTATCCCCATGAGTTTATAGCCGTAACCTCATGGATGGTGATATCTTGGACGCTTAATGGTCTTACAACACTTATGGAATTAGCCTAGGCTCGGTTCTAAGACAATGGAAGGGATTAAACCAACAAAGGGACCACTTTAAGGAGTTTACGGCTGTAAACTAGGAGTTTATGGCCGTAAACTCTCATATACCCTTTCTTATTGTGTTTTGATGATCCTAGGTTAAGCACAAGTGGTTATAGTCCAAAGTACAAGCCATGGAAGGAAGTTAGGGCACCATTTGACCACTATTGTGGAGTTTACGGCCCAGGAACCATTCCTTGGGGGGTTTACGGCCGTAATCTCCTAAGGAGGTGGTTTCTCTCATGTTTAAGGTCCCTAACACAAAGGTGGTTCGTTCTAGACATTATTCCAAGGCATAGGAGGTATTTAAGGGGCATTTTAACACCTTAAAATGTGTTTACGACCTTAGAAGGGGTATTTACGGTCCAAGCATGCTCTTGGGCCGTAAACTCATGTTTACTACCCATTTGTCAAGATTTTGGTGTTCTAAGTCCATTCATGTAAGCCCTAAGTCATAACTAAGCTCCAGAAATGGTTTGGAAGGGTTTTTGAGGCTCCAAAACCCCATTTAAGGGTGTTTGCGGTTTTGGGATTGTTCCTGGACCATAAACACAAGTCTTTGGTCCTTTTGGATGATCTAAACACGAATTTGAAAGCTAAACATGCTAAAATATAAGCTAAGATAGATCACTTACCAAATTGGAGCTTGAAAAGGGTGGTTTTGGATCAAAGTTTGGATTGTAGAGAGAGAGAGAGAGAGAGAGAGTAGAGAGAGAGAGAGTGAAAAAGCTTCAAATGAGATCCTCTCAACTTTATATATGGTTTGAGTTTGAGACCCGGTGGAAATCTACCCGATACTGACGTTAAACGAGGCTTATGTTCGTACCCGATTTAGTTGTCGTAACCCGACATGGTCGAAACTAAAAAATTTTCAAATAAAAATTAGGGTGTTTTCACGTTTTTCAAATGGGTTTGGACACTCACGAGGTCATCACAAAGGTCTCAATTTAAGTAACTTAACTCAAAAATTAACGGAAAAATTTGAATACAAACGGTTTTATTAACGGGAACGGGTTACAGTGACGGAAAATTTTTCGGATTGTCACATTATCCCCCCGTTAGAGGGAATTTCGTCCTGAATTTTAGAATTAAGATATAACTCATGGATTTGGAAAGAGATGTGGATATTTCTGTTTCATCGAGTCTTCGCGCTCCCAAGTGAATTATGGTCCCCACTTGGCATTCCAGCGAACCTTCACTATCGGGATATGGCTTTGTTTCGTACGTTTGATCTCTCGATCCATG
The DNA here is from genome assembly GCF_002870075.4 of Lactuca sativa. Taxonomy (NCBI): domain Eukaryota; kingdom Viridiplantae; phylum Streptophyta; class Magnoliopsida; order Asterales; family Asteraceae; genus Lactuca; species Lactuca sativa. The sequence continues at coordinate 63,273,763 of NC_056624.2, forward strand.
ATTTCGATTGGTTCTTCTACGAAGTTCCGAGTTTCGTTGATTTCGATCTCATCAAGAGGGATTATGAGGATTTCATCAGATAGACACTTTTTAAGATTAAAGACGTGGAAGACAGGGTGGATGTTGCTAAGCTGTTGAGGTAGTCGAAGTTTGTAGTCTACGGGACCGATCCTAGCGAGGATTTTGAAAGGTCCTATATACCTCGGGTTAAGCTTTCCGTGCTTTCCAAAGCGTATCATGCCTCTACAGGGTAAGACCTTCAACAGGATACAATCTCCAACAAAGTGTACACCTTTCTGTGTCAAAGTGGTTAGGGGTTTGGCGATTCTGGAAAAATTCTAGATGAACATGCGATAGTAGCCAACAAGACCCAAGAATTTAACGGATTTTTGTGGGTGTCTTCGGTGCCGACCTATTCTATATCGCCTTGATTTTGGATGGTTCCATGTGTATACCCTCCTCGATTACCACGTGACCAAGCAGAGCTACCTTCCGAATCTAAAATTCGCACTTGGAGAATTTCGCGTACAACTTCTTTGATCTAAGTGTTTCCAACACTATCCTCAAGTGTTGTTTGTGATCTTCTTCGCTTCTGGAGTAGACAAGTATGTCGTCAATGAACACGATGACAAACTTGTCTAGAAAGGGGCGACACACCCGGTTCATCAGGTCCATGAACATAGCCGGTGCATTGGTTAGACCGAAGGGCATCACTACGAACTCGTAGTGACCATATCGAGTCATGAATGTTGTCTTGGAAACATCATTCTCGTGAACTCAAAGCTGATGGTACCCTGATCTGGGGTCTATCTTCAAGAAATAACTGGCTCCCTGAAGTTGGTCAAAAAGGTCGTCTATTAGAGGAAGAGGATAACGGTTTTTGATGGTCAACTTGTTTAGCTCACGGTAGTCTAAACACATCCAAAAGGATCCATCTTTCTCCTTCACAAATAGTGTCGGGGCTCCCCAGGGTGAGGAACTCGGTATGATGAACCCTTTGTCGAGCAGATCATTAAGCTGACTGGATAACTCCTGCATTTCTGCTGGAGCTAAGCGATACGGAGACTTGGCTACAGGCACTACTAGAAAACAGGCTTTTACGACGCTCATTGTGCGTCGTAAAAGGCTCAGACGACGCGCAAACGCGCGTCAAGGAAGGCCCTGTCATAAAGAGAGACGACGCACTTTTGCGCGTCGTGTATAGACGACGCTCGTTTACGACACGCAATGCGTATCAAGGAAGGCCCTGTCATAAAAGAAGACGACACACATTCGCATGTCGTAACCTTATGACGCGCGTGTTAATGACACGTAATGCGAATCAAGAAATCCCCTGTCAAGAAAGGCCATGTCATAAGTGAAGATGAAACACATTTTTGCATATCCTAATTTTAAATGTTTAAAAGAAATATTATTTATAGATTTATTATTTTCTAATTAAATTTGTATTTAACGTTTCATAATAGAAAATAAAATATCATATACAAAAAATATAATCCATTGCATAAATTTAATGTTATACAATTCTATTTCTTACAATATATAAATTTGCATCTAATCTACTATGTACATCAAATTCCAACTAAGTAAATGCAGCAACAACAAGACTCTTCAGCTAAGTCCTTTGCATAAACAAAATACATTTCAGTTTAAATATTTTTGGAAAATGACAAAAAAGAAAGGGAATACTGAATACCTTGCAGCATCAACATTTTTGCTTCATATCAGCATCAACAATACAACATTGTAAGAAGTGATTAGGACAATTAGGCTCTGTTTCAACCATTAATTGGGACAATTAGGCTCTGTTTCAACCATTTGGTTTTGGTGTAATTTCATCTGAGGTATGCAAATTAAATATTAAATATTAAATATAAAATATAAAGTATAATATATAACCCTAGAAATGAATCAAAAAAGTTACTGATTACTCTTACTTTGAGAAAATTTTCAGAGACAGGTCCATCATTTTCAGCCATTGACAATTCCTGGACAACTTTTTCAAGTCCTTTGCTAACTGCTGCTGAGAAATTTAGAATAGAACTGGGGAGTTCGGAAATACCTTGTCATCATCTTGTAACAATTTATATATTCTTGCCCATAGCCCCGCCTTTCCATGAGCTGCAATCAAAGTCATAATTATGGTTATGCCTTTGATTTGACAGTGGCATACTGTAAAAACTCAGACATGGCTATAATGGAGATAACAGGGATATATATATATATATATATATATATATATATATATATATATATACCTTAAACAAATTAGCTTCCAGATTAGATTGAGAGCTGCATAGGAAGTAGAGATGGAAGGACCCAGAACTCCGGGAGCATTGGGTTGGTTCATGCCGACTCGCACACACCAAGTATCTAAAAACAAATAAAATTTTCTAAGTTTTTTTTCAAATATAAACTAAAGCATATATTCTATATAATACACTCATACAAAGGAAAAAGAAAAAAGAAAAAGTTGATGTATTACAAAAAGCCAAGTTTTGCCCCATGATGGACCATGCCATTCCATTATCATCTCTACTGTCTCCTGAAATAAATAATTTGAAACTGAATACAAAAAAGATCTGGAATTGGAATTAAAAGAAAGGTTGATAGTTTCATGCCTAGAAAAGATGAAGCTCCAGGGTACCATGGTCTTTTCAACTGAATTGGGATGTAATGTTCTGGTGCAAGAACATTTAGCAGGTAAGCATAAGCTTCTCCATCCTACACATGAAATCAAACTACTATTAATAAACATGAAAAAAGCACAATGAAATCAAACTATTGTTCCAGATATTCAATGTGGTTGAGTACCTCCTACTGTATCATGAAAATAAGTTATGATAATCATTACAATTTCAAGAAAACATGACATATTAGAGAGTATATAACTAATGTCCTTGTCTACCAGGTCCTAACACAATGATCACCTTCAACATAAACTGAATTTATAAAAACACGCCCCTGTATCAGCCATAACACGATGATCACCTCCAACATAAACCGACTTTGGCTCCTCAACATGTGCGCCACCTGGAAAATACATTCTTCTCATATTTTCCTATGATAAATTTTTATTGTTTTTAAGAAAGAAAAAAAACATACTTGAGAGCCAACTCAGTGTGTTGGAGCTTGTAGTAAAAAACAGGCAAGTCCCCATAACTCTTCATTGTATCTGGATGATCGAGCCTAAGTTCCCTCTCATTTATATCCAAAGCTTTTTGTTGGTAGATAATAGCCTAATAGATAGATAGATAGTAGTCAAATGACAAAGGTAATCTCATTTTTTCTGTGTTGCGCATTGATAACGTCTGCCCGCCAGAAAAGTAATGGTTCCAAAAAAAAAGTTTATTTATCAAGGTAAATAAATCGAGTGTATTGTATCAAAAATTAGTTGATTAAAATTTCTAATAATCACTAATAGTTTTCATGTACTATAAATGTATTTTCTTTTTGCGCATATTAATGTGAAAGTTACTTTTGATAACGGCCTGTGTAATAATTTATAATTAAACAAGAGATTAAAATTTATATTCAGTTTTTATCTATTTCTTACTAATTCTCATTTAATTGTAAATTTTTTTAAAAAATCTTTTAAAATCTGACTTTCGAAATTATATATTTCATAATAAAAATAGTTAGAAATATAATATTAGTTTACATTCAATTTAGCCAAGCGAGAAAAAGCTTTGCATTTAAAGAGGCATCCTACTTTCTTGGGATGGAGAGACATGTCTTGTAAAAAAATTGTTTATTAAATATTTATGAGACACTTCCTTAGTTGACTTATTCTTGTATTAACAAAAAGTCAACATAAGAAAAAATGCTCCTGTACCTGATTAAAATCACCAGTATGATAAAGCACCACAACCAAAAGACTATATGCACCAGCTGTCATTCGATGATAAGGACCACATACAGATACAAGTTTAGACAGTGTACGCCCATCAGTGTACGCCCATCAGTGTCCTTTATCCAAAGAGGTTTTAGATGACTCCAAAAGTGTACGCCCATCAGTGTCCTTCAATCAACAGGTGAAAGTTCAAGAGAGCAAAAATCAACCACCAACTTAGGAAGGGCAGTTTAGTGATAGATTAAATTAACATGATGAGGCCATTATCAAATCACTTTGTACATAAGCTTAGCCTGTAAAAATAATAAAGATCAAATTATGATGACTCAATCTTAGTTTGAATTTTGAACAGGACAAAAGAAATCATGAGAATCAATCACCAATTGATGTAATGTATACACATCTGGCCCACCAAGTTCATATACTTTTCCCATGTTGCTACCCTCATCTTTCAAGGTTGCAACAACGGCAAATGCCACACCAGCAACATACACAGGCTGAATCCTGTACAAAAAAAAACAAATATTTACCAAACTGTTGAGAAAAGTAATTCATCATATCAAGTAAAGGGAAGAGAATGAAGTCATATTATACTTGGTGGATCCATTCCCAATAAGTGGAAGGCCATAACTTTATGTCACTCTATACATAGGCATCGCTGAATCTCTGACCAATAAGACATTTTCAATCTGTTACAAGACAAATAAAGTAAGCATAAGCTTTGACCCTACATGAAACAAAGTCATATGTTAATTATTTGATACAGATATATGAACATAAATTTAAAGATTACAAACCCCAAACATCATATGACGCAGCCCAGAAGCCCCCTGCACCTACCCCACCCAAAGAAGATGTATTTGAGAAGCCAGTTAGCACACCAGAACCCAAAGTTATGAAGCCCAGTGCAACTTCTAAAACAGATTGTGTTTTTGCTAGTTCTCTGGCAAGAAAATTGGCTGAAGATAACAATACATGGAATGCAACCAAAATATAATTAAATTGTTAAATACATGATAGATGGAATGGACAATAATTCAACATCAAACACCTATCTACTCTATAAGACTTTATAGAACCATAGGAAAATTTAATAAAAAAGAATATTTTTTGATAAGTCCACCTGGTGAGTATCATTAACATGGATACAAATATGAAAAGACATGGTTTTAAAGAAATTAAGCTCTAAATAAATTGCAGACTACATAGTTTTAAAGAATGGATTAAAATCCTTGAAGAAAAAGAATGCAAAGCATGAGAACGAAAACAAGCAAGAACGTTTATTCTCCAACATCATCATCTTCTTCTATTTTCGCACAATGATATTAGGGTTTCATATGTAATTTGATCTTGTACTATATACATCTATGAGGGGTTTGAGAACTAGAATCGGACCATATTTGAGCTGGTTGAGCATATTTCTTCTAACATTTGTGCGCATAATACTCATAATCCATGTGTGTTTGTGAAGGAAAAGGGGGGAGAACGAACTAGGGTTAGAATCGAAGGAAAGGAAATGTATATGGAATGTAATAAACCGGGCCACTTCGTCGGAATTGAAGTATAGTTCCGACTGATTCTAGGGCTAGCCACTCCGGCGATGCTAACGAGAGAAAATCTAGGAATAAAAGAAGGTGAATCATTGTTTGTAAACAACATACTCCATTTGAATACGTATGTGAAGGAGAGAAGAGGTTACCTGAAAACGATACTTCAGGCGATCAAGATGTTAGGGCCGACGCTGCTAACGGTGGCGGAGCAAGACGCGAACCACAACGGGCCGTTTTTTCTCGGGCGATTTCTTGACTCGTTACATTTTTATTCAGCGATATTTGATTCAATAGAAACAATAATGGGGAGAAACAGTATGGAGAGGATGAAGATTGAGAGGAATCACTTTGTGAAGGCTTGTCAGCCAAGAAATCACCCTTTCCTTTTCTTCTTGGCCTGGTTTATTACATTCCATATACAAGATAGTGGTGGTCTGTACCATGAAGGGGGGAGAGAGAGAGAGAGAGAGGGAGAGAGAGAGAGAGAGAGATGGTGGTGAATCTGATCGAGATGAGCATTCCTGTGGAAGGAGGAGACGCAACAGGCGGGGTTTTTAATTTTTTCGATTTCATTTCCCCCTACTATTAAAAAAGAAAAACGCGCATTCATATACTAAAATTATAAAGCGACAAGGTAACACGACACGCTTTTTAGGATAGGTGCCCTACGTGTTTTTAATTTTTTTTTGTTGGACACTAATTTTAGGGCGCGCAAAAATACGTGCCCTCTATCCTTCAAATTTTTTAAAACTGACATTATTTTCTAGGGCACGTACAAATGCGCGTCGTCTATCAGCGAGTGTCATTGTTTGTGCGTCATTAAAGGGTTGTTTTCTAGTAGTGAGGGTTTGCTCTGGGAATTAGGTCGATGCGAAACTCGACTTAACGTTCGGGAGGAATTCCCGGGAGCTCTTCGGGAAAGACATCAGGAAAGTTACAGACTTCGGGGATGCTCTCGAGGTCTTTAACTTCCTGTTTCTCATTGATTACATGAGCCATGAATGCGTAACACTCCTTTCACAAGAGATTTTGAGCTTTGATACATGAAATGATGCAAAGGTTGGAACTGAGTTTATCGCCGTAGATCATGAGAGTCTGGCTAGAAGGAAGATCTAGACGGATGGATTTTTCATAACAAAGGACAGTAGAATGTTTGGGGCTCAACCAATCAATGCCAATGATAACATCAGAATGCTTATGGAAACTGGCATTAGGTCGATGGGAAAGGAATGATTGTTCTGGGTAAGGGTACAGCCTAATTGTATCGTTAGTGTTCTCTTTCTCAACATTAGTCATCTCAACGGTAAACGTTTCGGTTAATAGTTGAGGACTATGTTTAAGAAAATGTTTGAATGAATAGCTAACATATTTTCTTTCAGCATCAGAATCGAAACAGATTGCAAGCATAAGAGTTGTCGATGAGGAACATACATGTGGCAACGGTGGGATCGGCGACTGCCTCATCTCGTCCTATAGTTAGAACTCTCCCGGTGTTGCCAGTTGTTGCTGCCTTGGGGCAGTTTCGCTTGAAATGCCCGACTTCACTGCAATCGTAGCAGGCCTGACTGACACCCGCTCCGGAAGCTTGATTGGTTGATTGGGTTGGTGTTCTGCAGTTTCGCGCAAGGTGACCCTCCTGGCCACAGTTTTTGCAAAAATTTTCACGACATGGGCCAGGGATACGATGGTAGTAATTGCACCTGTTGCAAAATGGGAGGGTACCAGTATATCCACTGGTAGGTGCTTGAGCTGAGGAATCGACGACAGAAACTGCAGTAGGGGTAGTAGCAGCGTGGACTGCCACAGTTTGCTGCTTCTTCGAGGACTCCTGCAAAGACCGACTCTTCTTATTCTTCTAAAATTTTATTTTCTCACCACTCCTCTCTGTCGGTTCAGGAGTGGTGGCTGCTTCCTCAAGGTCATCACTATGACCAATCAGAGTTTGCGCTAGGCATTTGGCGCTGTCGTAGGTGTCTGGCTTCGCAAACAAGACATTTCCCTTGGTTGGCTGGGTCAACCCCTAGATGAACCTCTCAATCTTTTTACTCTCCGGGGTAACCATTCCCGGACAGAGTAGTGCCAAGTCATCGAATCTGGAAGTGTAAGCGGCGATATCTGAACCCTTCATCTTTAGGTTCCAGAGTTCATGCTCTAGTTTCTGCATTTTGCCCCGAGGGCAGTACTCCGCAAGTAGAAGTTCCTTCATGATCTCCCAACCCATAGCATTGGCTACAGGTAGGGTTAAGGATTTGACTCGTCTATTCCACCAAGTCAGGGCTTTATCGGTGAAAGTGCAAGTAGCGAACTTCACCTTATCAGTTTCAGAGCAGGCACAGATTTCAAAAATAAATTCGATTTTCTCGAACCATCAAGTTAGGGTAATGACACCTCTAGTGCCATTGAAGGGTGTGGATTTCGCATTCATAAAGTCTTTATAGGAACACTCCTTCTGGTGTCCCTGTTTATCTTCCTTGTTTTGGGGCTGAGTACTACCTCCTAGCCCGCCTGAACCACCGGGGTTCATTTGCGACATGTAAGCTGCCATAGCAGCAATAACTACTGCTTGGAACATGGCGGGATCAAATGGGGAGGGAGGTGGTGGCGGAGGAGGATTATTATTCTTTGAGCTGGGTCTTTTCCTTGGAGGCATCTTGATCTAAAATGATCAGGAAAGAGAGGATGGTAAGTCCTCTAAATGAAATCGAGAGATATGAAACAAGATATATCTCATTATGGAAGATATAGAGTCCTTCTTAAGCGATAAAACAGGAAAGAGCTATCAAAGCGGGTAACTATCGCTAAGGAAAGAATGAGTAGTAACGCTCGAAATGAATTTCAACGACGTATTCAGCTTCAGCTAAAATACTTCTATAGTATTTTATGTATCGCTGCGATGATGACTCGTTGTTTGGATATTAGGTAAGTTTTAGGCAGGCTGCACACCATAGTTACTCCCAAGCACACGTTGGCCGTATCTCGAATGAATATAGTTGATCAGGCTATATTGACCCTAGACACAACTACATAATTGCTTAGGTTTAACCGCAGCGTACAACTCCCAATTACTTATGGTTTGTTCTACTCGTAGTTATGGTTTCTGAAGTTTAGTTATTCTTGTATACTTTAGAAAAATACTTATATTTTGAAGTATACTTTTAGTTCAGAGCACTTCGGCCCCTTAGTGTTTATATTCTTATACCATGTAAGGTTTGGTATACTTAGTTCACTATAAAAAGGGCTCTAATACCAATCTGTCACACCCCGAAACCGATGGCGGAAATGTTCCGGGGCGAAGGACGTCATGTAAAGTATCACAACCAATGTACATAGTAAGCGTAGTAAACACAACCATTACATTACACAGGAGTATTTACTTTTGTATGAAAGTAGAGTTATACATGATTATAGATATATACATCCAAAATGAACAAAAGTAAAGACGAGACTGCTAAAATGCTCCGTCTTCTCCAAAAGATCGCGAGGTACCTGTCTAATGAGGACCTGAGAATACAAGCAGTTTTAAAATATCAGCATAAAGCTGGTGAGTTCATAAGTGGTTTGTTTCCGTCAAAGAACAAGTTTCCTTTGGTTTTCTGAACAAGTTGCTATCCAAGAAATCCCATATTTTCTTACAAGAAAAGTCTAGTTATCCATTAGTTACACAGCCTGGTTAAGAAAGTCAAGTTATCCTAGGAAAAACCCTTATTTTCCTTAAAAGTTGGTTGGTTATCCATGCACGAATATCGAATATCTACTATACATAACAAGAATTTTATTTTCGAATCTCTAATTTCACTCAGAGGAGTATATATTAATTGACGTATTTTTGAAACTCTGGTTTTACTCAGAGGAGGATATTAGAAGAAATTACGAAGCTCTGGTGACACTCAAAGATGTACATTAGCTATATTATCGAAGTTTTAGTGCCATCCAAAGGCGTATTTTAGACGTATTTTCGAAGCTCTGATGACACTCAAAGACGTACATTACCTGTATTTTCAAAGTTCTAGTGCCATGCAAAGGTGTATTTTAGACGTATTTTTCAAAGCTCTGATGACACTCAAAGACGTATATTAGCTGTATTTTCGAAGTTCTGGTGCCATCCAAATGCATATTTTAGACGTATTTTTCGAAGCTCTGATGACACTAAAAGACGTACATTGGCTGTATTTTCGAAGTTCTGGTGCCATCCAAAGGCATATAATATTAGTAATAATTCTATTTTATGATTAGCATGAATCCTTCGTAAATTATAAACATAACATAAATTATAACACTTTATAATGAGATTCACAATTAGTCTGAAAGCTAACTATGCAAGTTAAACGGTTGGTTAATACGGTTTCTAGTGTTAAAAGCATACGGAATATGAAACATTTCAAAAGAAATAATAAGTTTGAGTACAATATTTCCTTGTACTTTTGCTTGTATTCCCCCTGAAAACATTGAAAAACATGGAAAAAGGTGTAGGGGTACGAACTCACCAGTCGAGAAATGTGCCGGTTAGGATGCTAAGTCTCAGTTCAGGGCTTGAACACACGCGAGGTTCCTATGTAATATGAAGAGATACATAATTGTATACAATTAGACTTTGAACCACAATTTAAATAAGAATATACACTCCGAGGCGTGAAAACACTTCAATTCAAGTGTTAGGAGTGGTCCGGGTTGCATCTAAGGGGGTGTAAGGCCTAGATATGGAGTTCTATCTTCAAGAGTAAACTCCTAAAGGAGATTAGAGCCCATAGACCATATCCCCATGAGTTTACGGCCGTAACCTCATGGAATTAGGCTAGGCTCAGTTCTAAGGCAATGGAAGGGATTAAACCAACAAAGGGACCACTTTAAGGAGTTTACGGCTGTAAATTAGGAGTTTACGGCCGTAAACTCTCATATGCCCTTTCTTATTGTCTTTTGATGATCCTAGGTTAAGCACAAGTGGTTATAGTTTAAAGTACAAGCCATGGAAGGAAGTTACGACACCATTTGACCACTATTGAGGAGTTTACGGCCCAGGAACCATTCCTTGGGGGGTTTACGGCTGTAATCTCCTAAGGAGGTGGTTTCTCTCATGTGTAAGGTCCCTAACACAAAGGTGATTGGTTCTAGACATTATTCCAAGGCATAGGAGGTGTTCAAGGGGCATTTTAACACCTTAAAAGGTGTTTACGGCCTTAGAAGCGGTGTTTACGGTCCAAGCATGCTCTTGGGCCGTACACTCATGTTTACTCCCCATATGTCAAGATTTTGGTGTTCTAAGCCCATTCATGTAAGCCCCTAAGTCATAACTAAGCTCCAGAAATGGTTTGGAAGGGTTTTGGGGCTCCAAAATCCCATTTAAGGGTGTTTGCGGTTTTGGTATTTGTGACAACCCGATATTTCAAGACAATATGATGGAATGCAAGTCAAATTTAGTTCAAAATTTAACTTTCCTAAAATCATATTTGGGTTAAATAAAGTAGTAGGAATCGTATCAAGGTTTTCAAACATATAAAGAACCCAAAAATCCGAGTTATAACGAAGAAGTTATGACCAACCGAAGATTCTCGACAAAACCGGCAATACTGATAAACATAAAATACAAAGTTTCAATACAATAGTTATTAGCCTTAGGTATCTAAATAAAATTTTTAGATATCATTAAACCGTAAACGTACATAATAAGAACGTCCAAATCTGACTTCGTATGAGGAAGTTGTGATTTATCTAAGTTACAAATATAACAGTAGACAACTAAAACCTCAAAATAGAGATCGAGAGACTTTTAGCCGACACAATCTAAATGAGAATCGAAGGGCTCAACAATACTAGCGCAACGGTAAAAATTCTGACGAAAACGGACGTCGGATGAAGAAGTTATGGAACTTTAACGGACTTTTCCTGTCCTGACCTATTAAAAATATAATATTAAAAATAAATTCAAAACTAGCCGACGGAGTCTAAACGAAAGTTGTAGATCGTAGTGTCACCTTCGCGTGGATATAAAGAACGTCGAAAACGGAGTTCGTATGAGGAAGATATGAATTCTTGAAGTTTACTAATTAATTAAAATATAAATTTAATTAATACCCGGTATTATCCGAAGAGTGAGTCAGCGGTCCGGTCCTCCGTACGCCCCGCGTACCCTCGTATGCCCAGCGTACTCGGATGCTAGGCTCCGGTTCGTCCACGTCGCTCCGATGCTTCGACCGAGGATGCGGTCATCCATGACGTCTCGTACGCCCTGCGTACAAGCGTACGCCCCGCGTACGCGAGGCTTCCAGACCCTATAAAAGGGATGCGAGGGTGCCGGCCAATTTTGCTCATTTCCTTCCTTTCTCGCGACGAAGATCTGCGTTTCAACCCTCAGAGCCATCCCAAAGTCCCGGTTTTCATATCCAAGTATGGGATGAAGTTTTACGCTCCCGAGATTCCCGAGAATCTCGAGAGATCCGCTTTCTCGAGTAGAAGTTCTGCTCGGTTTTCGTCTCGCTTTCTTCAATCAATCAAGTGAGTTCATACCCCTATAATCCACACTTTTAAATGTTTTATAAATGATTTTATATGCTTTTAAGGGGGGAATACAAGTAAAACACACGATGATTATCGTATGTTATATAAAGTTTCATTATACACTTTTTATCAACGGAATCACATATGATTTATAACTATTATAAAGAAACTTTCGTATGCAAAATGTATCACGATAACATCATATCTTTTGAAATGAAAAGTGTTGTTATTTATTTATAAGTCAAACACACTGCTTATATTGTATATATATATATATATATATATATATATATATATATATATATATATATATATATATATATATATGTATGTGTGTGTGTGTGTGTGTCCATCTTAGGCACTACAAAAATTAGATCTTTCATAACAAGTGGGCATTTCACTAGGGATTACTTTACAAACGAGACACACTTTTAGAAAACTATAATAGGTATAGTTTTATGAGAACATCACGAACTTTTATATACTAGAAATACTATTGCAAGGAGATACATTCATATACAAGAATAAACGAACATTTTCATAGATACTTCAAATAGTTTTCACAAACATTTTTACATGTTGAAACACTTTTAGAAACTGTCTTACAAACTGTAGGTTTCCTTTTGAGTCTGTTATATTTGTGTTTTCAAACAAAGGTTTTCTCACACTTAAACTGTATTGTCAAACGGTCTTTCTAACCGATTTATAAACTGACATCAAGTCATAAATTCCTATTTATTAAACTTTTCAAAAGTTCTACAAAACTTCTTTTATGCTTTTATATTATAAATTGCATGCCTCTATAGGTATAGTTATATAAGAAATGTTTAAAATACTTAGGAAGGCTATCCACCCTGTTTCCTTTTCCTCGGTTTGGATGTGGTCTGGTGGGATATCGGGTACTCTTCTGAAGGTCGTTTAAATATTATTTATATATCATGTGTACATATATGGTCATAAATGTTCCATCAGTTAATTCAGTTCCGATACTCTTGGGTAACAAGGGTGTATAAACCTACTTGGACACTCATCAATTACATTCTAGTAAACTATTATAGGAATAGTTTAGGGTATACAAAACATTATCTCTATTACAAGAAATTACACCAGAGTGAGTTCATTCATGAGTCTAGACTACATGCTATATGAAAGGATACTCTTACAGAGATTCCGCTTACATGAATACGATTACATAGATACGCTTAGCTGAGTACATTTACATAGATCATATATGACGAGTTACTGCTACATATGATATGTGTAGATACTGTTATATAGACCACCTTCTTATCTTTACCTTGTGATGCAATCACATAATCGACGAGATAATTTGGACTTTATATCCTAGTACCAAAGGATACCTTGAGGGACTAACCATTCCTACAGCCACTGTTAGCTACAAAGGATGATGACATATCTACGGATGTCTACGGTTGATCAGTTTACGGCGAGTTTCCACGCCGTGTGTATCTTTACTTAAGGGACTAACTATTCCTAAACCCAGCTGTTAGCAACAGAGATAAATGCACATCTACGGATGTCTACGGTTGATCAGTTTACGGCGAGTTTCCACGCCGTGTGTATCTTTACTTAAGGGACTAACTATTCCTAAACCCAACTGTTAGCAACAGAGGTAAATGCACATCTACGGATGTCTACGGTTGATTAGTTTACGGCGAGTTTCCACGCCGTGTGTATCTTAGTACCAAAGGATACAACATAAGTTATTATATTATTACTTTTAGAGTTTTACAATAATAGTTAAACAGGGAAAAACCGTCACATATTCAAGAGATGCGTACTTTCAAAACATTCGGGTCTTGGTAGAAGACTACTTTTATACTAGTAGGAATATGGGATTTTCTAGAGTTTTCATACTTATACTAAATTTTTCATCAATCATTCACCAGTCTTTCATATCAACTAATCAAAGTAATGACATTAAATACTTATGAACTCACCAGCTTAAATGCTGACCTACACTTTCAAAATAACTTGTATTCTCAGGTTACAAATAGACAGATGCCGATGCAAGGTTTATAGAAGACGGAGCAGTCAAGACTCGTCTTTTATTTTGATCAGTTATCATGTTGTCTTGTACTATGAAAGAAAACACTTGTAACTAAAATTATACTATTAATGCAATGGATGATGTTGTTTCTTGTTTACTACTTTACATTTGTTGTGATGCATACATGACGTCCTCCGCCCCAGAACGTTTCCGCCGTTCTCGGTTTTGGGGTGTGACAGGATTGTTCCTGGACCGTAAACACAAGTCTTTGGTCCTTTTGGATGATTTAAACATGAATTTGAAAGCTAAACATGCTAAACTATGAGCTAGGATAGATCACTTACCAAATTGGAGCTTGAAAATGGTGGTTTTGGATCAAAGTTTGGATTGTAGAGAGAGAGAGTAGAGAGAGAGTGAAAAAGCTTAAAATGAGATCCTCTCAACTTTATATATGCTTTGAGTTTGAGACCCGGTGGAAATCTACCCGATACTGACGTTAAACGAGGCTTATGTTCGTACCCGATTTAGTTGTCGTAACCCGACGTGGTCGAAACTAAAAATTTTCCAAATAAAAATTGGGGTGTTTTCACATTTCTCAAATGGGTTTGGACACTCACGAGGTCATAATAAAGGTCTCAGTTTAAGTAACTTAACTCAAAAATTCATGGAAAAATTTGAATACAAACGGTTTTACTAACGGGAACGGGTTACAGTGACGGAAATTTTTTCGGATTGTCACATACTCCCGTGCTGGGGACCTGAGAAATGGGTTTGGGTTGAGACCTGCAAAACCGGACGGTATGGCCCTTCTTGTCGCAGTTAGTGCAGTGCAATTCACGGCAGGAGCCGTTATCATGAAAAGGGCACTTGGTGCACTTGGATAGGTTCCCTGCATATGTTTTGGCTGGCACAGGTGCAGCAAGATTAGTGGCAGCATGGACAACTATCACTTGTTGGTTCTTTGAAGAGGATTGGGTTGATTTTCCCTTCTTCCGGTCCCACCATTTCCTCTTGTTTTCGTATGTCTTGATTGGTGCAGTAGCAGTCACTGTTGTCGTTGATGGAGTGGATGGAGCTTCATGATCAATCAACTTTGGGCCAATTCCTTGGTGTTGTCAAAGGTCGTAGGGCGCGATGCTAAAACGTTCCCTCGATACGGGGGTACTAACCCCAAATGTATTGTTCAATCTTCTTGCCCTCAGTGGGGATCATGTTAGGACACATAGTTACCAAGTCATAGAACCTGGCCGTATAAGCCACTACGTCGGTCCCTTTCATCCTAAGGTTCCAGAGTTCCTCCTCGAGTTTCTGGATTTCTCCCCTAGGGTAGTACTCCCTTGTTAGAAGGTCCTTTAGCGTGTCCCAGCCCATGGCATTGGCTGTTACTAAGGAGAGTGATTTGACATGGCCATTCCACCATGTCAAGGCCCTTTCGGTGAAGGTGCAAGCAGCGAGCTTAATCTTTCTTTCCTCTGGGCACGAGCACATCTCGAAGACGGCTTCAGTTCTATTGATCCATTGGGACAGTGCAATGATCCCTCCGGTTCCATTAAAGAATGTGGGTTTTCAGCTCATGAAATCCTTATAGGTACACCCCTGTGTACGAGAGTGGATCTCACCATGTCTAGAGTTGGTGCCCATTCCGGCTCCACTTGCATCGGCAGAATTTATTTGGGCCACAACTGCAGTCACAGCTGCGGTTACAGCTGTCTGAAAGATCACCGGATCGAACTATGGAGGAGGAGGTGGTGGAGGCAGAGTTTGAGTCACAGGCGTGCCTCTGATCGGACGTTTGCGAGGAGGCATCTTTTACTAAAAATTCATAGCGATGATGACATTAGTAAGAAACAATTGTGAGTACGATGAGAGTGTTTCATGGATTAAATCACCATTGACAAGTTTTCAGACATAGTCATATACTGAGTAGGGAGACATAAGAGTATAGACTTTTCCCAATAGGTTAGATAACTGTCAATACTACTGGTATTACCGATGTAAATAAGTTCTGGAAAAACAGCCTAATAGTAGGCCTTACATCAAACCATATGAGGGGAAAATGATTGAAATTTTAGAAGGCTACATAGCATACTGAAAAAGATAGGAATATTATATAGACAAGTGTTTCATTCAAGCGCAGATGCTAAAGGGTATTCCTAAGTCAAAGAAAAGAGGTGCTAGTCATCTTTTAACGGCGGCGGCAGATGTTTCTCGGGTGAACCCTAAGGTCTGCCAGTTGACGTTCCATGTCGAGGAGGTGTCGCTTGTAGACTCTCTGGCGAACTCGAAGCTCTATGACATCAGCCCGAGTCTCAGCTAATGCTTGAAGCAAGGCCTCGTGGTCCGTGACAGGCCTCTCCCTAGCATGCTCTAGATGACTGGTGCGAATGGAGTGCAGCCCTCCATTTGTATCAACTTCTGCGATACGCTGGAGGGCTGTCCTGCCTTGGATTTCATTGCGGGCAACTCCTCGGACCAGGATGGGCAAGACTCTGTCCGCTGATCCTCGTTCGCTCGTGTCATAGAAGCTTCGGTCTCCATTGAATGGCATGGGTTGACTCTGCTCTTCAGTCCACGTGTCTATGCATTCCACCCATGTAAGCGTCGGGCCTTGGAAGGCCTGGCGGGGGTTAGGGTTTGGGACTGGAGCCACAAGAGGTAGGTTGTTGACTTCAGGTTCGGAGTCAGACCCATCCGAGAAGCCTTCTGCTTGGTGGTCATCCAAAGGGATTTTATATTCCTCATCGGGCTCTTCTTCAAGCCATCCAGCATTGCCGTGATTTGGGAAGTACGGGTCACCATGATGAAATTCGGCCATGATATCTATACGAGAAAAGGGGAAGAATAGTTAATAGACATACAAATCTAAGATACTTATAAGAGGATCATTATTAGTCAAACCAATACTTGCATAGTGCATACTAATTACATGCGACCGAAACAAGATATACCTTCGAATAGGTGACCCTAACTCTAAATCCACAACCAAACAAGGAATAGGAAGTAAAGCAAAGATCACATATTCTAAGTGTATAACGCCTTAGTCACATGTAACCGTAGAGTATCCACTTAGCAACTATTGCTCTACTAGTAACGACCTTTTTAGTTATCACAGAATACTCCTATAGTATTCTTGTTCTAATGTTCTTGTAGTAGTGTCGGTAAGTTTTTAGACTTGTTGCAACACCACAACCATCCTTAGGCACATGCTAGTCACTCCTAGGAAGATGTAGTTGATCAGGCTACATCCACCCAGATTTGACTATATGTCTCTAAGCCTAATTGTGTTGTTCAACAATCTTAATACTTTTGTTCTGTTCTAGTATGATACTGACTCTGTATATTGAGTGGATGTTTATATATACTTAGTTAAATATCTTAATACTTAAAAGTATATATTCTTGGTCAGACTGTTTTAATCCTGAACTGTTTATAGTTCGTATATCTTTTATGGGTTGATATACTTGATTCACTATAAACAATGCTCTGATACCTATCTGTCACACCCCAAAACTGAGAATGGCGGAATACGTTCTGGGGTGGAGGACGTCATGTACAGTATCATAACAATGCATAATAGTAAAGACAAGCAACAACATCCATTGCATTAGTATAATAATTGTAATACAAGTGTGTTATGTAATATTTGATAGAGACCAAAAGTATAATCAAAATAAAAGTTGAGTCTTGTATATGATCCATCTTCTCAAAAGCTGCATCTGTACCTGTCTACTGATGACCTGAGAATACAAGTTATTTTGAAAACGAGTATCAGCATAAGTATTTAGTGTCATTGCTTATATAAAAGTTTTTAGAAACTAAGTAATACAATATTTGTTATCAAGTTTGGAAAAGAGTGTGATCCCTAGAAAATCCTATATTTTCCAGCAAAAGTAGTCTTCTACCAAGACTCGGTTATTTGTAAGTTTGATTCTTTGAAAATGTAAAAGTTTTCCCAGTGAACTATCAATGTGAAAATATAGTTATAAATTTCATTTGTATAAGCAAATTTGGAAAAATAGAGTTTTACCCCAGCAGTGTCACTGCCGGCTGAATGTAGTAGAGATGCAAAATCCAGATAGTATTAAATGTATATATACAACGGGAAGTCTATTTTACCTTTAATTCTTAATGTATTAATTAAGGTCTGAATGTGAACTCGTACGTAACCATACTGAGTGACAGTAGTATAATAGTTGACCCTCCAGTCACATGTAGTGTAGTGATGTTTTGTCATCCCTGGGCCTAGTCGTCTCGCACTGTAGCTAGCAGTCGGGATGTGGGAGTGTACGTCCCCTATAGATCTGTACACATAGTGTTCACTCTCCCTCTAGTAGGCTCTGGTTACACGACGATCGCATAGTGAAGTGTCGTATCGAGAAGTAGTGCATCACATTCTATTTTATTATATTCTCTCGTATAGTATATAGTATTCTCTTCAAGTAGTATATAGTGTTCTCTTCGTATAGTTTATAGTATTCTCTTAGTATAGTGTATAGTGTTCTCTTCTTATAGTACTTAGCATGTATAGACTCGTAACTGTACTGGCCATAGTGAGTATCATAGTAACAATAGTAATGAGTAGTGATCCTTAACTATACCTATTATAACTAAATAGAGATGTTCGTTGAATACCTTTGATACACAAAGGTGTTGAACTGAATTGAAGACTTTTATATTTAACACAAATATATATGATATATAACTTAGAATTCAACGAAAGTCGGACAGATAACCGAATAAACTAAGTCCACAATCAAACAAGAACAGGAAATAAGGCAAGTTATTAGTTCTAAGTCCTTCAATCCATACATATATAAATATATTGGTGTAGATATGATTTGGAAATAAAATAAGTTGGAAAGCATTGGAAATAGTTTTAGAACAATTAAACATGAAAATGAGTTTGATAAACGTTTAAAAACAATTTTGTTGGCAAGGTAGTTTGAGAGTATAGAAAAATCCTTTTGGTAACAAGTTATAACTCAAATGAAAATTTATACTATAACTTGTTTGGTTCAACTTGTATTCCCCCCCCCCCCCAATAAAAGAATTTAAAATCATCTAGAGAGGTTGATTTTGGGGTATGAACTCACTTCTAGTGAGTGATGCGATGGTAGGATCAATTTAGGAGGTTGAGTGTCAATTGTGGACTTGAGCACAAACGGATCCTATTAACCATATAATGGCATATATATGTGTGTAATTAGTGTTTGGAATAACTATTTATTGCATTGGGACCACTTTAGGGACTAGTAAACACTTATTTTGAAGTGTTACAACCATATAAGATTGTACATGAGTGGTATACGAATACACAAGGGAGTGTATGGTCAAAATGCACAACAGATATGTGTGTGCGGTTGCACACATGATTGTGCGGCCGTACAGTGGGTGTATGTGGCCGTACGCAGGAGTGTGCGGTCATACACTCTAAATTTGTGCCCAAAATGTCGATTTTTGAGGTGTTCTTAAGTCTTATTAGTAAATGAAGGCCAAACTCTTCACTTTGGAGAGTTTTCAAGGTGTGTGCGGCCACCATATGAAGATGTGCGGCCGCATTCCTTCAAAGGATGAAGAACACATGAAGAACACTAAGAACATTATGAGTTTTAAGCTTAGATTCAGATGTTTTACCACTATAACAAGATGATTGATGGGGTGGTTCACATCCTTGAGGCCCTTAGAGTGTTCTTTGGATGAGATTCTTAGAGAGAGAAGTAGATTGCAACCAAAGAAGGAAAACATTGAATGAAGGGGTCCTCCCCTATATATAGAGGTGAGTGTGTGGCTGGGGAACGGGTGTGCGGCCGCACACACCTGTGTGTGGCCATACACCCAAGTGTGTGGCCGCACACTCCATGTTTTGGAGTGCATGGCCCGATTTAGTTCGATATGCATTGTGTTATCTTGTTTCTAGGTTCCTACCTCATTTGTATTACGTTTAGAACGCTCCAATAGACCCCAAACTGTGTTGAAAGCTAACAAAACAAGTCTAACTTGGATTCAATAGGTCTCTTGTACAAGAACAAATTTCGGGTTGTCACAAAACACTTTCACTAAGTCGATTTTAAGGAGATAGCATTTGTGTTATTTGCATTCTCAAATTCGTTTATAATTACGACATCCCTCTTCATAGTTCGAATTGTGAGAAATGGAAAAAGGTCTAAACGTTATAATTACGACATCCCTCTTCATAATTGTTTAGACACACATGTGAGCTATCTAAGGAAAGGTATATGATTTTGGGAAGCTTAGATAATGTTTTATCGAAGCATCTCGTATCAGAAATCTAAACTTTGGTAATGAAAGTCAATAAAGTATTGATTTCTAGAAGTCCAGCTGATTTCTGGATACATGTAAAAGCTAGTGGGAGCATAAGTGTTATGCTAATAAGGATATAATTATCATGTTAGTGGGACCATGTTTATTATGTTAAGTATTGCAAGTTAGCAATGTTAATTATAGAAAACAAAAGGTTCAATTTGCAAAGTTGTAGGGGTTTGAATAGTTGTTTTGATCTAATTAAGGGACATGAAATTATACTTAATTCCAATTCTAAAAGCTTAGATAAAGATTTTAATCAACTTTAGTCAAGTATATATACGAATGCTATGATGGAATGGTTCACCATAAGGAAATTCTATATACGGAAATTGTAATTGCGTTCTCAAAATTCAATTATAATTATGACATCCCTCTTCATAGTCTGAGTTGTGATAATGTGGAAAATAGAAAAATTATAGCAAAATACTGGTCTAGTATCATGTCTTTATGTGAGACATTATGAATCGTATCCCATATGCTTCGGGTATAGGATCGACTACATATGATATAATCTTTGTATGTGTTATGGATTTTGCAAATGCCTAGGGCATTAAGAGGGAAAAGGACCAGAAATGTATATGACTAAAATGATTAAGCAATTGTCGAGGACAATCTGAGGTTTACCAAAGATTGGTTGCTCATGGATAGTCAGAAGTATAGTGTTAATTTTTGGAAAGGAGCATTATGACATATTCTGAAAAAAGGAAACTCTTGTTCAGAAGTGATATTAAAAATGGGAATATAGAAATGTTTCCATAGGTGGAAGTTATCCATTAAATATGTGTAAGATTAGAAAACTTAATCCAATAAGGATGTTCAAAGGAATGTACTTTGAATATGAGACTTCGTTTCCATGGAATTTCTCTCCATTGGAATATTTTGTGATGTCTGTTGCCAAGTTTTTGTGACTTTTGTGTATAGTCATTACAAGAGCATCGTTGCATATAAGTTTAGAATCTAACTGATTTCAGTAAATGGCAATGAATCTTGTATTTTTACATTTTTCATAAGGATTAGGAATTGTGAAATGAGCATCATTGAAATGTTGTCAGTTGATTTATTTCACACAGAAAGGACCATAAGTAAACATAGTGTGCATGATTGGAGCATGGAATAACTTTTGTTTTAATTCAAGTATTAAGTTGATTATTCGAAACATTATACAATGAATAATGAGTAATCAATATGGCTCAAAAGTTTTAGGGCCATATTAGATTAGTATTATTCTTGTGTTTCATTTTGCATGTTTTGACTTCCCGAATAACTACGTTATTCAAACCATCCACAGTCGATCATAATTTGGAAGTAGGTATTGAGGCAAGACTATCATGAATGGGTCTGTAGTTTGTCTAGGTGTTTTAGACACAACTGTAGTATTCATGAGTGCTCTTGGAATAAGATTCGAGTATTGGATTCAACCAACGCTCATTGAATTACTTCATGGATTTTATCACGAGTGATGATAATATCTTATATTCTTTAAATGGAGAGATATGAGTTGCAGTCTACAAGCTGGTTGTGCATTGATAATGTGAAAACACACCAGTAACTTGGTGTTATAAAATGCATTGTTGTGTGTGATTTGATGAGTAGATAGAGCAATCATATGAGTCAAATTTAATCCATTCTTTTTACCCTTGGAGGGATAAAAGCGATATATGTGGGCCCTTTGACGATTTATTGATGACAACCCTAAGTGCTCAGTCTGGCCTGGACTGATTTGATTTGTTCAATTAGTCGGTCGTCATCAATTCGAAATCGGGAAACAACAGATGGACAGAGAGAATTATTATAATCCATTTCTCAGTCCATATGATATCTAGAATGGAGGAATATATTATCCCTTATCTGATGGTCGCGTCATTGACTAGGTCAGAGTTTGACAACAGCTTTTCAGAGCTACGATTGCTAGTCGAGATGTTGGAGTCGTAGTTGCAATAATAGTTATTAGACTTATCCAAGTAGGAGACTGTCGGGTTAAGTGTCTAAGCCCATAAGTATAATTGGAATGTACTGGACCCGAGAGTAGCATGGTCCATTTGGGTTGCATATCATCAGGACAATTTGTTAGGATAGACTCTTGAGAAGAGGTTATATATGGTTTATTAATATATTATAAGTTATAATATATTAATATGAAATCATATGGTTATATTAGTATTGATCAAGAATTAATTTGGAATTAATTTATTGATCAAAAGAGATTAATTAAATCTATGGGGACTAAATATGGTAATTAGTTATATTTATATGTGTTGGGCTTATGATCCACGTTGGACTAAGTTTATGTATGGATACATAAATAGTTGGGCCACATGAACCATGGATCATAAACCCATGGGTATGGATTTGGGTTATACCCATGACCCTTGGAATCCTACATATAAATATGTCATTCTATAGCCAAAAATCGTGACCAGCATTCTTGGAGTGTGTGTGGACGATTTTGGATGCATGGAAATTCTCTCTCAAGAGTCACCTTTGTCCTAGGTGTGTTGTGAGCCATTTGAGGCATTCATACTTTTGGTGCTAAGCTCTTAAGGCCAAATATAACAACGTTTCAAGATACATAAAAGGTATGTCAGCCTAACTAGTATTTCATATTGTTTATGTCAATTGCATGCTAATTATTGGCTTAATGCTGTGGAAACTGATGGGTTTTGGTCCTAAGAACATCCTATGTGCTCATACAAACCCTAATGCTTGGATCTAGGTTTCTCTATTGTACATGCAAGTTATCCAAGACTATAAACCCTAATTCTAGCATACAAGTAATCATATTAACATAAGAATGGGTTTAAGATATTACCTTGATTGTTATGTAGCAATAACAATCCCAAATCTCCGTGTATTAACTTTAGAAATCCTAGAGTCACAAATGTCACTCCTCTAATGGTTCACAAACACCATAAGCAAGAGGATGGAGGCTGCCCAAAAACGTGTGAAACCCTAGAATGAAGCTTCCCCACGTTTTTGAGCCTTAAGGGTTCCATATATAGTGAGGCTATTAGGGTTATCTAACAAGGAAACCCTAATTTGGATGCTTAAGCCCTAAGCAACCCATGGACTCCTTTAATTAAGGCCTTGGACAATTTCCATATGGGTTTCCCCATAGAATTCGTCCACTCCTTAATACAAGGCAATCCATGGCCCAAATTGCAATTATCTTATAATTACAATTCCAGCCCCTTAAGTTTAATTAATCTCTTTTAGTCACAAAACTAATTACCAATTAATTATTGACTAATATTAATTAAACAATATGATTTCTCCTTTAGTATATTATTCCCATAATATATTAATAAATCATATTTAATCCTTTCTCTCCATAATTCATTCTATCAAGTTGCTTTGGTGAAGGCAACCCAAAAGGACCATGCACCATCGGGTCAAGTACATACCAAAATAGTTATGGACTTAGACACTAATCCAACAGAAACATCATTACATGTATAATTAGAGAAAACATAGATCCAAGGTATTTAGGGTTGTATGTACACCATAGGAGGTTGTAGTATATAAAACCCAACAGTGGTATCAGAGCCTTAGGTTGTTTTCTATTATACTCCTTGCAACAAGATCTTCTTTCCCAGCCTGAAAATCACACTAATATGGAATACTCACTCGAATTAGGGTTTCTGGACTCACAAGAGGCTGCAAGGGAGGATAAGGGGGATAAGTGATCCTTAAATAGGGTGCAAAACCCCGGAAATTAGGGTTTTCACTTTCCAGCTCCTACTCGTCGAGTTTGGTCCTCCAACTCATCAAGTAGGGTCGAAAACCCACGCGTCTCTTTTGGTCTCCAGTCGACGAGTTGGGCCTTCCAACTCGTTGAGCTTCCCTTAAAAGGTGACTCCAAAATCTTCCTACTCAAATCGGGAACTTGGGATGTTAGTGTTGGATTAGGTGTCTAAGCACATAACTATACTAGGTATGTACTTGACCCGAGAGTAGCATGGTCCATTTAGGTTGCATATCATCAGGACAATTTGTTAGGATGAACTATTGAGAAAAGATTATATATATATGATTTATTAATATATTATAAGTTCTAATATATTAATAAGAAATCATATGGTTTTATTAGTATTGATCAAGAATTAATTTGGAATTAATTTAATGATCAAAAGAGACTAATTAAATCTATAGGGACTAATTATGGTAATTAGTTATATTTTTATGTGTTGGACTTATGATCCATGTTGGACTATGTTTATGTATGGATACATAAGTAGTTGGGCCACATGAACCATGGATCATAAACCCATGGGTATGGATTTGGGTTATACCCATGAACCTTGGAATCCTACATATAAATATGTCATTCTATAGCCAAAAATCATAACTAGTATTCTTGGAGTGTGTGTGGACGATTTTGGATGCATAGAAATTCTCTCTCAGGAGTCACCTTTGTCCTAGGTGTGTTGTGAGCCATTTGAGGCATTCATACTTTTGGTGCTAAACTCTTAAGGCCAAATACAACAAGGTTTCAAGCTACTTAAAATGTATGTCAGCCTAACTAGTATTTCATATTGTTTATGTCAATTGCATGCTAATTATTGGCTTAATGCTGTGGAAACTGATGGGTTTTGGTCCTAAGAACATCCTATGTGCTCATACAAACCCTAATGCTTGGATCTAGGTTTCTCTATTGTACATGCAAGTTATCCAAGACTATAAACCCTAATTCTAGCATACAAGTAATCATATTAACATAAGAATGGGTTTAAGATATTACCTTGATTGTTATGTAGCAATAACAATCCCAAATCTCCGTGTATTAACTTTAGAAATCCTAGAGTCACAAATGTCACTCCTCTAATGGTTCACAAACACCATAAGCAAGAGGATGGAGGCTGCCCAAAAACGTGTGAAACCCTAGAATGAAGCTTCCCCACGTTTTTGAGCCTTAAGGGTTCCATATATAGTGAGGCTATTAGGGTTATCTAACAAGGAAACCCTAATTTGGATGCTTAAGCCCTAAGCAACCCATGGACTCCTTTAATTAAGGCCTTGGACAATTTCCATATGGGTTTCCCCATAGAATTCGTCCACTCCTTAATACAAGGCAATCCATGGCCCAAATTGCAATTATCTTATAATTACAATTCCAGCCCCTTAAGTTTAATTAATCTCTTTTAGTCACAAAACTAATTACCAATTAATTATTGACTAATATTAATTAAACAATATGATTTCTCCTTTAGTATATTATTCCCATAATATATTAATAAATCATATTTAATCCTTTCTCTCCATAATTCATTCTATCAAGTTGCTTTGGTGAAGGCAACCCAAAAGGACCATGCACCATCGGGTCAAGTACATACCAAAATAGTTATGGACTTAGACACTAATCCAACAGAAACATCATTACATGTATAATTAGAGAAAACATAGATCCAAGGTATTTAGGGTTGTATGTACACCATAGGAGGTTGTAGTATATAAAACCCAACAGTGGTATCAGAGCCTTAGGTTGTTTTCTATTATACTCCTTGCAACAAGATCTTCTTTCCCAGCCTGAAAATCACACTAATATGGAATACTCACTCGAATTAGGGTTTCTGGACTCACAAGAGGCTGCAAGGGAGGATAAGGGGGATAAGTGATCCTTAAATAGGGTGCAAAACCCCGGAAATTAGGGTTTTCACTTTCCAGCTCCTACTCGTCGAGTTTGGTCCTCCAACTCATCAAGTAGGGTCGAAAACCCACGCGTCTCTTTTGGTCTCCAGTCGACGAGTTGGGCCTTCCAACTCGTTGAGCTTCCCTTAAAAGGTGACTCCAAAATCTTCCTACTCAAATCGGGAACTTGGGATGTTAGTGTTGGATTAGGTGTCTAAGCACATAACTATACTAGGTATGTACTTGACCCGAGAGTAGCATGGTCCATTTAGGTTGCATATCATCAGGACAATTTGTTAGGATGAACTATTGAGAAAAGATTATATATATATATGATTTATTAATATATTATAAGTTCTAATATATTAATAAGAAATCATATGGTTTTATTAGTATTGATCAAGAATTAATTTGGAATTAATTTAATGATCAAAAGAGACTAATTAAATCTATAGGGACTAATTATGGTAATTAGTTATATTTTTATGTGTTGGACTTATGATCCATGTTGGACTATGTTTATGTATGGATACATAAGTAGTTGGGCCACATGAACCATGGATCATAAAACCATGGGTATGGATTTGGGTTATACCCATGAACCTTGGAATCCTACATATAAATATGTCATTCTATAGCCAAAAATCATAACTAGTATTCTTGGAGTGTGTGTGGACGATTTTGGATGCATAGAAATTCTCTCTCAGGAGTCACCTTTGTCCTAGGTGTGTTGTGAGCCATTTGAGGCATTCATACTTTTGGTGCTAAACTCTTAAGGCCAAATACAACAAGGTTTCAAGCTACGTAAAATGTATGTAATCCTAACTAGTATTTCATATTGTTTATGTCAATTGCATGCTAGTTATAGGCTTAATGCTTTGGAAACATCATTACATCTATAATTAGAGAAAACATAGATCCAAGGTATTTAGGGTTGTAAGTACACCATAGGATTTTGTAGTATACAAAACCCAAGAGTTACAACTCTCCTCCACTTAAGCTAGGCTTCGTCCTCAAAGCTTGCTGCAATGTACCAATTCGGAAAATGCTCCCGCCTCTCGGTCTCTCTCTACGTAGTTCAGGTGCTCTCTGGCCTGAATATCATTCAGTGATCCAATCGTTTCCTCATCCAGTAAGCAGCTTTCGTAGCTGCGAAACGGGAAATGTTGTGAATCTGTCCAAGGTCCTAGGGAAGGCCTAACCTATACACTACTTGCCAACCCCGACAATTATTCTGATGACTAAAGTATCGGGGACCCATATTTCGCCTTCCTGAAGCGAACCATGTTTGTGCTGATAGGATAATGCGTCCTTCAGCCCTCAAAACAACACACGTGAACCACTAGCTAACAAGCATGAACACTCATACCTGGCCCAACCAGGCTCAGGTTGGAATACCAGGCATGAGTACGATGGGCCCGTTCATCCCTGGGATGGAATACCCTCGTATCACAGACGCGTTTGGTCCAATCAACCCTTGGGTTGGAATACCGAACGCGTCAGGTCCAGTTAATCACAGGGTTCGTTCATCCTCATGATTGAATACCCTAGATTGCAATACCGCTACATGAATAACTTGGTTCTATACCCATAACTTGAGATCCAAGAGCTTATCCTTGCACCTCATGCAGAGTCCTCCGATTCGACGCATCCGATCACAACTCACCCAAACCTTGCCAATACATTCGTTCCGCAAGTGCTCCAACAGGAGTGCTAAAACATCTGATCACTAGGCCCGTAGCCTATGACTAAAATGTTCCTGATAATCTATCGATGCCGCTATCGTCTCATTAGTTGCCCGAAACTCCGGGCCTAAAAATACCAACTTCCTCCGTTGCCTCTAAGGCCTAATCAAAATTCCTCACCGCACCAGTAAGCACCCTGTAGGTGATATTCAGCAAGCACAGATAACATACAGTTCTACGGATTCTCCTTACTAATCAACACGCTCAAATATTTGGAGACAGACCTAATGATTGCCCTAACATAGCTGCACCTTCAATACCTGAACGTAGATCTAACAGAATACACATAGAGTCTTAAATTCGACTGGAGTGTCTCACCGACCTTTAGTCTACTCGAAACACTCTCTAAACCTTCAACATGTCCGGGTTGCCTCATCGGGCCTTCAGCCTGAGTGACACGCTCACCACTCTAGACTCCGCAATTCGAATAACAACAGACAATATCTTCAATGAATGACATTTCCTCCAAGAATTCCCAATTCTCCCCCACTTAGGACAATAACCACTACCCGCTGGTGATGAAACCGACACACGACTTAGTCGTTCCAACCAAGCATCACCATGATTCTCCACAAAATGAATAATTCTCACAAAACATTCTTCCTGTTACAAAGTATCCGATCTTCAAGGGAATCTGAATTCCCGTATCCCAATTGCTCACCCTAGACTGACTATTTTCTACCTTATCTCCTTATCCTCAAATGCAACTCTAGATCCTCACCATTTACAATCGATTGACGTTAAATTTCTCCTTAATATCTCCTATGCCTAACAAATCATGTAGAAATGCCAATGAAAACTCATAATTAAATCATGACAATAAGATAGGAAAAAATGACATATCAGTCGCCGCATCAGGTACCGTCCTGGCCTCCACAACAACAAGCGGGAAAACGCATCCCTGATCCCTCGGGGGCTCTGTCCCAACATGTCTCCTGTCCATGATCCTCAAGGTATCTGGTGTTGGAGCCTGTGCTGGTTTGGCAGTTAGTAAGGGACACTAGGCCTTCATACGGCCCATCTGCTCATAGTGGTAACAAAGTCTAGCTCCGGAAGCTAGAGTCTACTGCCTATAATCCCTCATGATGTGGCCTTCCTTGACACACTTGTGGCATCCTAAATACGATCGAAAACCGCCATAATGTACCTTTTCTCACTTTCTGCAAGTGCGACTCCTCTAACTTCCATGCCTGGAATCAATAACCCTAAACCGTTTTGGCGTAGGTTGCGACTGCGTCGGGGCCTTCCTCTACTCTCTCAACTGAAGCTCGATCTCCAACTCATGTCGCATGGTGGCCTCCTATAACTCTAGCAAGGTATCTCACCTCTGCATGGACACAAACTGTCGGATGTCTGTCTTGAGCAAGCTCAGATATCAGGTCATCTAAGCGTGCTCCGAAGCAAACATAGGGCAAAATATCGCCCATTCAGTAAACATCCTCATGATCTCCATCACTGACTTTGAATCCTGTATCAACTCCAAAAATTCATGAGCCAACCGCTCACGCTCAACCCTAGTAATGTATCGAGTGCGGATCAACTCCATGAACTGCTCCCACATAACCGCAGCCCTCTGCTCATCGGAATACGAACCAATAATCAACATCCACCAATCCTTGGCTCTAGGCCTCAGCAGGTTCAGAGCGCACCTGACCTTCTAGTCAGTAGGGGAAGATCATGTGAAGAAACATCCCTCCACGTCAGATAGCCACCGCATGGCTATGATCGGATCCTGAGTACCATAAAAAGTCGGGGGCTTCATGTTATTGAAGTTTCGATACTGAAAAGCCTGACTGGCTCCTCCCCCTGCCGCTGAAACAACTGTTGTAGCTCCTGTGGTATCCGTCTCAGTGAGATCTTCATATCTATCATCGAAGTACTCCATCATGGCGGTCTTAATAGACCCAAACATCTCCGACAACTGATCCCCGAAAAGAGCAACAACCTCATCCTGTAGAACCTCCCGAAACC
Organism: Lactuca sativa; assembly: GCF_002870075.4. Taxonomy (NCBI): domain Eukaryota; kingdom Viridiplantae; phylum Streptophyta; class Magnoliopsida; order Asterales; family Asteraceae; genus Lactuca; species Lactuca sativa. The sequence continues at coordinate 63,303,334 of NC_056624.2, forward strand.
TGGCATCCATCTCCTCGCGGATGACCTGCCTGATACGATCCTCTGTCAACACTGGCCCTCCCTGGCCGATAACCTCAGGCACCCTGTCCGCCCTGCCCTGATCCCGATCCAGTCACAAAATTCCTCGTAACCACCATACTGAAAATACACCAGAGAGATATCAGATCTTCCTTATAACAACGGAGAACCAATCTAGCAATAAATCCTGTTGATTTGTTACTTCCTTGCTATGCATATGGGTCCTACGCTTTCAGTAGTATGGGCCCATACTACCTTCACACCTACCCATATTTGTCTCAAGGATCATCACAACACCCTAACAATGTATACCACATATGCTAGATCTCAATCCTCACTCCTAGAGGAAGGACAAATATCTCATAACTAGCCGAATGACCCCACACGACTCATCCATATCACACTTGATACACGACCCTCCATTGGTGATAGATAGTTATTGCATGAATACAATCATATATCGTATGGCTTAAACAATCTTAGACTAAGAGATTCAATCCTACAACAGTTGGACTCAAACAAGAGCTGCACAGCAAGACCATATCCATCATCCTAAGATCATTTAACCCATGTAGCATGTGACTTAGTGCATTCACTCAATAGCAAATTCACATGTGCAAGAGTCACAAAACAGTCAAACAAGGAACACTCTAGGAACTAAGGCATCACATAATCAGGAAATTCTATCAAGCAATTCCTGAAGATCACTAGCCAATCACTAGCATGTTGTTCTTAACATATCACAATATTAGATAACTATATGGTATTTTGGGGTCTACTTACTGTCTTAGGCTGATCGTACACTTCACATTTTCCCCTTTTGTATTTTGAAAACCATTATTAAAAAATCTGTTTGAAAATCTTTTCTATAGCTTGAGACCGATTCACACGAGTGTTCCTCCAATTCACTTAAACTAAGGCTGTGATACCAACTTGAAACATCCATAAAAATCAAGCCAATGAACCATATGATTCCAAGCATATGAAGGCATTAGGCACACTTTGGTGCCCCTTTAGTGAGTTTACGGCCCATGAACCATGTCATGGCCGTAAACTCTCTTTGAAATGTGATTCTTATGTGTTTAAGGCCTTAGATTAAATGGGAAACAATTCTATGTAAAGGTCTAGGGCTTTAGGTGTATTAATAACACCCTTTGGTCCATTTCCATGGAGTTTACGGCCTAAGATTGCTCTTGGGCCGTGAACTCCCATGTGTTTGTGTTCTTTGATTGTTTTCTTGTCCTTAATACACCTACAATTGAGTCTAAGGCAGTAGCATAACATAAGGAACAAGCTAGGCTCGGTTTCGGGAGTTTACCGCCCAAGAACACCTTGGGGAGTAAACTCCTAGATCTAATGATTTAGCCATCTAAATCATGTTATAAGCACCTCATAAGCATTCTAACATTACTAGAAAGAGTTACTCACATTTTGGTATGAAAACCCGAAGATCCATGAGAGAGAAAATGACTTTTCTCTAGTTGGAAATGTGAATAATGAATAAATTTGGTTCAGAAAGCTATTTATAGTCCTGAGATATTTTTGGCAGAAAATATTTTTATTCCTAAAATGATCTCTAATATAACAGAGTGTTGGAATAATAGTGTTGCACAAAGCCCTAGTGCACCCACTCTCCTGATATTTCCTGAAGTGTAAACCCTGAATTACTCAAACTTACGCGAAAAGTATGAAAATTAACTGTGACTGCTATAACTTCTATTGAAGTGATATAGTTTGTAAAGAATGGAAATTTCGGATTGTCACATCATCCCCCTGTTAAAGGGAATTTCGTCCCGAAATTAGAATTTAGGCAAGGGAGTATGTACGAATGATCGAGTCGTGAGGAGGAAAAACTTCCAAACCGATTGGTTCTAGTGCTCCTAAGTGAAATCAGGTTCTCGGTTGGCATTCCAACGAACCTTCACTAACTGGAGACGGCGTTGCTTCGTCCGCTTGACCTCTGGGTCGAGGGTCAGTACGGTTCTAATACGAAGGCAAGGATCTCGTAAATCTCGATCTCGTCGAGAGGAATTAAGAAAGTCCTAATGGAAGGATATTGTTTCAAGTTCGAGACGCGAAGGGGAAAATGTACGTTACTGAGTTCGCGGAGTAGGTCTAGTTTGTGAAACGCAGGACTGATTCTGGTAAGAATCTCGGAGGTCCTGACTATATTGGATTTTAGCTTTCCACGCTTTTCGAAGCGTATTAAGCCATTCCCAGAGTGAGGTTTCCTAAAGAATTTGGTCTCTCACTTGGAATTCCAAAGGTTCTTTCTCTCGCTTACTTCCCAGTCAAGGGCCTTCCCTTGCTGAGTCAAAGTCGAAAGGGTTCTTGAAGTTTACGGGGAGTTCCGAATGGACTATGATAGTAGGTCTGTAGGACCTAGAATTTGGCGAATTTTTCCGTCAGTGAGTACGGTGGCGACAAATTCCCAACGGTTTTGGATAATTTGACAGAGTACTCAAGAATTCCCACAACACTAAAAGTGTGTCTCAGGAATTTTGACTCTAAATTCCAAAACTCTTGTTCAGAGAACTTTGTGGAAAGTATCTCCGAGGGTAACGTTTCTATGGGTTCTTTCTTACTACGAGGGTGGATAAGTAGTCATTATATAGAGAAATGACGAACTGATCCCAGTAAGAAAGGCGTACTCTACTTATTCAGCTCATGAATACTACGGGCATATTGGTCCTATCCGAGGGGTATCACTACGGACTCGAAGTGTCTGCATCGAGTTCGGAGGGTAGTCTTTAGGACATCCTTCCTTAACACTCGAACTGGTGATATTCGGATCTCAGGTCCATTTTTGAAAGTAACACTTTCCCTGTGGTTGCTCAATCAGTTCTTCTAAGCGAGGCAGAGATAACGATTTCTAACGGAAATCTAAACGAAGTCTCTGGTCGTCGAGGTACATATGATTCACTCCGTCGACTTATGGTAAGAATAAGACCGGAGCTCTCAAGGGTGAGAAGCCTGGTCTTTTAATTCGATTGTTGAGTAGTTCGTGGTGTTGTCCGGGTTGTTCTTGTATCTTCCGTAGGTGTTTAGACTGAAGGCGATCTGGTTATAAGAGTCATACCGGGTTCTAAGTTTGTTCCTATGTCAAATGCAATTACTCGTACTCCTGGACAGTCTCCGTCCTGAAGTTCATATTAGAATTCATATGTGAATCAGGGATCACAATTTCGTGTATATGAGTTGTATATAATTAAGACTGAACGGGTACTCGAATAACTGATTCTTCCTTAATCTCACATCCCATCGAGGGACAAGAAATTAAAGTGGAATCATCAATTCTAAACCTGTAGAACATTAATTATATATCATTCTCATGCATACATTCTTCAGTGATAGATCAACCGTATGAATCCTGGAATTGAACTTGACGTACTGCATGAGCGATAATGTGGGGATTCCTTCAGAAAGGAAAAGAACTCTAAGGTACTCCTGTTATGAGTACTTCGGTGTTCTGATATGACGGCTTCACTAAAAGACGTTTACTGAGAAAGAGATGTACTTATGAAGCTGGTATTGCGAGGATCGAAATGAATCGAGTCGTATGATAATGTCGGAATCATAAAGAACTTAAAGACATTAGATTTGAGCATAAAACGTTTACAGAAAAAAACAACCGTGCAACCAAGATTAGAGTTACAGTACTTTAGATTTGCTACAAGAGTATTGTTGCGAATCAGATATACTACAAAAGAAAAGTATACGCAGCAAGAGCATCCCTATACCGACAGGATCCCGCAAAAGATAAGACTCTAGTTGCACTAGTTTTGGGATGGTTCATAAGTCTGTTACAACGAAATGTCTAAATTACATTAACGTGAGTCCGGAGTAGACTTTCCTGCGGCGGTTGTTGGTAGTAGAATTTCGTCTATGCCACCAATTTCTGCCCCTGGGCAGTTCCTTTTGTTGTGACCTACTTTGCCACAACTGTAGCAAACCTGGTTCATACTGTTGTTTGGCACTTGAGCGTCCTGAGCTGTTGTCGTCCTGTAGAAACGGGCTGTATGCCCCTTCCTGTTGCAGTGTGAGCATTGCATCTCCTTACAAGGTCCATAGTGGTGAAAACTACATTTAATGCGTTTTGGGAGAATTCCAGCATAAAGTTTGGCTGGTTTGGGGACCATTGGGACGCCCGAAGGGATGGTAGTTGGAGGTGCTGATGTCGTGGCTGTGAAGGTTGTTACTGGTGGTTGTTTCCTGTTCGCCCTTCGAAGCGACTTGTTCTTCCTTTTGGCCCAAAACTTCTAGCTGTTACTCTTGGCCTCGGCACTCAGGGTACCGTGGTAGTTTGTTGGTCATTGCGGGGCTGGATTGTTACTTGGATTGGAATGATTGATAGCGATCCTGCTAACACTTGCGTTGTTAGCGTTCAGGTGGGTCATAACAGCTGACACGGCAACCGAGACTACAGCTTGAAAGGTAGCTGCATCAATCTGAGGAGTTGGTGTTTGGTTGATGGGCTGATCATTTTTCTTGGGATTCATGATTCTGTTACACCGAAAGAAAAATGAATTTGTGAGCAAAAATGGTTGAATCCAAACGTAGTTCGATTGCTCTTGTAAAGAATAGAAGTATGTTCTCTAAGGTTCGACCTACATCCCTATGATGCAGTCTTGGTATGGAATGGAAGTATGTTCACGAAGGTTTAACCTACATCCCTATGATGCAATCCTAGCAAAGATCGGAAGTAAGTTCATGCAATGGTCTCATGATGTTTGTCGTTCTAGCCGAGGTATCGTTGGTTGGCGAATAACGTGATCCAACCATTGAAAGAGACTTGGAGATGTCTCCGGAGTTAAATTGCTATAAACCAATGACTTTGACTAAAGCATGTTTCAAATAGACTCTAATGAAAGTATGATAAGAGTATTCGAATAGAGAACGACACAGAAGTTAGCCGACTGTCAAAATCTTTGATATTCATGACGTACAAGTTCGGGAAAATGACCTTATAAAAAGGTCTTACATCATAATCAGAGAAGATAGTTCCTGACAGTAAAAAGACCTAACTAAAGTACTTAAAGTACATGATAGTTTCATAGAAAATGCCACATCGGGCATAGACAGAAAGATGATTCCTTTCTAACAAGGAATATAAAGTAAACTATCTACTATTAGCAACGGTCATCCCTCTGGTGAACTCTCAGTTCAGCCAGTTGGCGTTCTACATCAAGTAGGTGTCTTTCGTACACTCTCTGGCGTACCTGAAGTTCCATGACTTCAGCTCGTGATTCAGCTAGTGCTTGCAGTAGGGTTTCATGGTCTCTCTCAGACCTCTCACGAGCATGTTCAAGGCGACTGGTGCGAAGCATATGCATTCCTCCATTTGTATCAACTTCTGCGATACGTTGTAGAGTTGTCCTGCCCTGAATTTCGTTTCGGGCAACTCTTCGGATCAGAATTGGCATGATCCTGTCTGCTGAGCCCCCATTGCTCAGGTCATAGAAGCTCTGGTCACCATTAAATGGCAAGGGGTGATCTTGTCCTTGGCTCCAAGTTTCCAAACATTCCACCCACTCAGGCGTCGGGCCATGAAAAGCAGGACGAGGGTTAGGAATCGGAAAGGGAGCTGCCTGGGGTAGGTTCTCAACCTCGGGTTCGGAGATGGCATCGTCTGAAAGGTCGTCAGCATGGTGATCATTCAGAGGGATTGGATGATCATCATCTGGTTCTTCTCCAAACCATACAGCAATCACTTCGTTCGGAAGGAACAGGTTGTCGTGGGGATGGAATCCAGCCATGTTATCTACGCGAGAAAAGGGATGTAAGAAATAGCTAAAATAGACGAACTAACTAAGATAATCGCAGTTAGACCAAATACCCCTATGGTATTTCTTTATGGTTGTGTTGGTAAGTTTTTAGACTTGTTGCCATATCACAACCATTCTTGGGCATATTCTAATCACTCCTGGGACCAGCATAGTTGATCAGGCTATGCCATTCCCAAGACTGACCATATATCCCCAGGCTTACTTGTGATACTCAACAATCGTAATACTTTTGTTCTTGTCGTTGTGACACTGATTTTAGTATGAATGCAGGCACGTATACTTTGTTAAATATTTTATTATTTAAAGGTATAAACTCTTAGACAGAGTGTTTTAATCCCAATGTGTTTATAGTTAGTATATCTTTTATGGGTTGATATACTTAATTTACTATAAACAATGCTCTGATACCAATCTGTCACACCCCAAAACTACGAACGGCGGAAACGTTCAGGGGTGGAGGACGTCATGTACAGTATCACAAATTAAAGTAAACAGGAAAATGTACTACTGCAAGTGTTGTCACTGGGTACTAGGACTAACAGAACATCGCCTTAAGCGAAACGTATAACCTAATGAACATCCGAAGATTATCCAGAACAAGTATTAATGAAAGTTGTACTACTGTAAGTGTTGTCACTGGGTACTAGGACTAACACAACATCGCATTAAGCGAAATATGTAACCTAATGAACATCCGAAGATTGTCCAGAACAAGTATTAATGTAAGTTGTACTACTGTAAGTGTTGTCACTGGGTACTAGGACTAACACAACATCGCATTAAGCGAAATATGTAACCTAATGAACATCCGAAGATTGTCCAGAACAAGTATTAATGTAAGTTGTACTATTGTAAGTGTTGTCACTGGGTACTAGGACTAACACAACATCGCATTAAGCGAAATATGTAACCTAATGAACATCCAAAGATTGTCCAGAACAGGTATTAATGTAATTGTCATCGTTGGGTACTAGGAGTAACACAACATCGCAATAAGCGAAACGTATAACCTAATGAACATCCGGAGATTGTCCAATTGTCCTCTGTAGCAGCAGCAGGTGGGTGGAAGGGTTAGTCCCAAATCGATCTACCTAATATAAGTAGTAACCTTAGACCTCCGTAGATGGTCATCGACCACTGGTGCTAATCAGTGGGGTTCGGAATGGTAAGTCCCGCCTAGCTATCCCATTGAACCGAGATAGGAAAGACAATTTACACAGTAAGTACTAATAAATCATCCTCTTAGTTCTAAGTACAAGTATCCAAGGTAAGTAAATACAGGATAATGCACCTATGTAGAAGTGTTACTGTATGGTATTCATGTAAGTGTGTTCATGTAACAGGTAAGTATATGTAAACATATTCATGTATCATGTAATCCTAAGTACGTGTACTCATGTATCATGTAAGGTATTGGTATAGACTCATGAATGAACTGACTCTTGGGTGATTCCTTGTAGTAGTAATAATGTTTGATATCTTCTAACTATCCCTATGATAATTAACGGGAAGGTAAGTGGTTGTTCAAGTAGATTTATGCACCCTCGATACACCAGGGTGTGGGAAACTGAACGAAGGATGAAAACTATAATCTCTATCATATAATAAACATATGCGCATAAGTATAGTTTGATTCAAGAAGGTAAAATAATTGTTTTGCAAGATATCTAAGAGTTTTGAACAATAATTATGAATGACTTGATGTCATTTTAATAAACATTTCAAAACTAATACTTTTGTTATCAAGGTATTTTAAGATAGAAAACCCCTTAATGTGTCACCTTTTGAAATATGTGTAATCTACTAAGTGAAAACACAGTTACAAAATACATAAGAGTGATTTAATAACATATTGTTTTCTACTTGTATTCCCCCCCCCCCCCCCCCCCCCGTTAAAACCTTTAAAATCATTTAAAACATAGATTAAGGGGTATGAACTCACCTGTAGTTGGTGATTGGGATGAACTGAACGGGATAGGATTGTTAGGTGTCAAGTGAGGACTTGTACGCACACTACGATCCTAATGAACATATAATCACACATATATGCATTCAATTAGTCTTAAATCACTAAATGATAAAGTTATGACATCCTAGACATAATAAACACTTTATATAAGTGTTTTAAGCCCTAAATATTGCATCTAAGCTATTGTGGGACAAGGTACTTGTGTTTAGGGTTCCAAAGGACCCCATATATGAGTTTACTCCTCATATACTAACACACATGGAGTTTACGGTTGTAAACTCTTGAGTTTACGGCCGTAAACTCCCAACCATGGGGTATTTGTGTGTTTTGAAGTCCCAAATGCTTTCTAGAATTATTCTAACTTGGTGGTTCCATCGTTAAAGGGTTTAAGGTCTAGAAATACTCCAATTAGGAGTTTACGGCCCCAAGGCCATTCCCCTTGGATTTTACGGCCGTAAACTCCCTTGGGGTGTTGTTTTTGTTGTTTTCAAGCCTCATGCATTTGAAGGATAGGTTCTAGTCAATTGTTTAAAGCTAATGAGGACCCTAGGCACACTTTGGTGCCTTTGTTTGGTGTTTACGGCCTAGGAGCATTACCAAGGCCATAAACTCACTTCAAGAGGTGATTTTGATGCTTTCAAGTCCCTTGCACATGTGGTATAGGTTCTAGGCTTTTATTCCAAGCATATGAAGGCATTAGGCACACTTTGGTGCCCCTTTAGTGAGTTTACGGCCCCTGAACCATGTCATGGCCGTAAACTCTCTTTGAAATGTGATTCTTATGTGTTTAAGGCCTTAGATTAAATGCGAAACAATTCTATGTAAAGGTCTAGGGCTTTAGGTGTATTAATAACACCCTTTGGTCCATTTCCATGGAGTTTACGGCCTAAGATTGCTCTTAGGCCGTGAACTCCCATGTGTTTGTGTTCTTTGATTGTTTTCTTGTCCTTAATACACCTACAATTAAGTCTAAGGCAGTAGCATAACATAAGGAACAAGCTAGGCTCGGTTTCGGGAGTTTACCGCCCAAGAACACCTTGGGGAGTAAACTCCTAGATCTAATGATTTAGCCATCTAAATCATGTTATAAGCACCTCATAAGCCTTCTAACATTACTAGAAAGAGTTACTCACGTTTTGGTATGAAAACTCGAAGATCTGTGAGATAGAAAATGGCTTTTCTCTAGTTGGAAATGTGAATAATGAATAAATTTGGTTCAGAAATCTATTTATAGTCCTGAGATATTTTTGGCAGAAAATATTTTTATTCCTAAAATGATCTCTAATATAACAGAGTGTTGGAATAACAGTGTTGCACAAAGCCCTAGTGCACCCACTCTCCTGATATTTCCTGAAGTGTAAACCCTAAATTACTCAAACTTACGCGAAAAGTCTGAAAATTAACTGTGACTGCTATAACTTCTATTGAAGTGATATAGTTTGTACATAATGGAAATTTCGGATTGTCACAGTGTGAGAGAATCTATTGTAAGGAGCATCAATCATATCATCAATACATTATATTCATCTTAATTCTTCTTTTCCTTCTCTTCTATATTGATCTGACATCATCCAATTGATTGGGATTCCGCACCATCGATTGGATCTGATTGATACACAAGCAATTTTGGGGACTTACAATTGGTATCAGAGCCAATATGGTATCAATTTAAGTATTTTAGAGTGAGAGGTTGCATAATCCCGCTGTTTTTGAAGAACATTTGTTTAAATTGATCGAAGAATTGCTACTTGATTCCTGTTTTTAAATTGTTTGAAGTCAAGTTTCATCAAAAATCTGAAAAAATCGTGTGTTGTTCAAAGTTTTGGAGTGTGCGGTTAACTGTTTGAAGGTGTGCGGTTCACTGTTTGAAGGTTTGCTGCCAAGTGTGTGCGGTGGAGCGTATTGTTTGAAGTGTGTACGTTTGCATTCTAAATTTGTTTGCTGTTAAGTGTGTGCGGCTGAGTGCGCTGTTAAGGGTGTGCGGTTAAGCCTTGTTTGCTGTTAGTGTGTGCGGTTACAACTATTTTGTAGTTGTGTGTGTGGTTCAAGTTGAGTGTGCTGTTGTGGTTGAGATTGTGTGTGCGGTTAAGTAAAATCTTGTGTGCGTTTAAACATTGTGTTTATTAACAATCACCTAAGCTTGTCAAAATGGAATCTCAAAGCATGATTGCTCATTAGGATTTGGATGCAATTATGGGAACCACTACTCGTATTCCCAGATTGCTCTCAGCTGAAGGATTTCCTGAATGGAAATATCGAATTGAAAAATATATTAAGATGAAAGATTTCAAAATTTGGAGAAATATTTTAAGAGGACCGATTCGGATTACATCCACTCTAGAAGATGGCACTATAACTGATAAACAGATTGAAAATTACACTGATGATGACTTTGAAAGAGTTGAAGATCAAGAAAAGGCACTCGCTACACTCACCATGGCTTTGTCTCCTGAGATTGCACAAGGATTTCGTGAATACACGTCAGCAAAAGCATTGTGGGAAGCACCCATAGAAGTCTACGAAGGAAATGAAGACATGAAACAAAGCCGACAAGACATGCTCCGACAAAAATTCAACATGTTCCATTACGTATTGGGAGAAATATTGGAAAAACAACTACAAAGATTTATCACACTAACCACTGAAATGAGCTCAACGGGTGTGATGGTTACTAGGTCCGAAATCAATAAAAAGCTGCTAAATTCTCTTCCAAAATCATGGGACATGAATGTCTCAATAATGAAAAAGACAAAAGACCTGAACCGATTGAGTTTATCTAAAACAATGGCAATCATCAAAGCTTGCAATATTGATGATAAACAAAGAGAAATCAACCATGTCAACTCGTACTCTACAACCAATCTTGGAATTCAAAACAACAATACTACTTTCTCAAGCTTTACCACTCATCCAAATTATCAAATTCATGTTCCCCAAGTTCAACCTTATGCAGCCCATCAAACCACACCATACAACATACCTCAAATACAACAAACTCAAGTCCCTCAATCTCAAAACATATCTCAAGTCGGTTGTAGTGTTGGTTCTTCCACAGGTGTTTCAGTTCAATCTCAAGGAATTGGTTCCCAAAGTTCATCTGCAAGTGAAAAGGAGGAAAATTTGGCTCTAGCTATTGGATTAGTAAATTGTTACAATGCCTTTGTTGCCGAAGAGCTCTCTCCATAACTTTCATTCGCTGATCTCGACCAAATCCACCTGAAGATGTGGAAGAGATGGATATTACTTGGCAAATGGCAATGGCAGTATTCAGGGCTAAACAATTCTCAAAGAGGACTGGAAAGAACAATTGGAGCGTAAATTCTGACAAGAAGATGGGATTTAGTAAAGGAAAGTTATGTTGTTACAATTGTCATGAACCAGGACACTTTGCAAGGGAATGCCCAAAACCCGATCGACGAGAGAACTCTGAAAGAACCATGGTGCCAGTAGCTTATGTTCACAGCAACAACAAAGGATCATCTTCAACCAATCAATCTACAAACATCGAAATGGTGGCCCAATCGTTTAGCTGGAAAGATCAAGTTCATGCCCTAAACATTTCGGGACCTGAAAAGGCAAATCTTGCTCAAGTCAAGGAAGAAGATGAAGAAATGGAAGCAGATCCAGAAGAGGAAATGATGAATCTGCAATTTGCATTCATGGTGCAGACCACTCCTGAACCGGTCAAATATGAGGTTAGTGAATTCGGTTGTTCTCAATCCTGTATTAAAACTGTTAAGTTTTTAAGAGATCAAATTGAGATAATCAAAAGAGAGAACGAGGACATGAAATATGAGGAATATACTCTTAGGAAAAATCAAAAGCCCTTAAAAACTCAATTAAAAAAAATAAAACAAAATATTTAAAAAGTTGCAAGAGGATTACAGCAACAAATGTGAGAACTATGATCATCTCAAAAGAAAATTTGTTGTTGTAACCGCGGAACTTGACACATTAAAAAACTGTTTCGAAAAGGCTGAATTTAATTTCAAAAAATACGATGGGTCAAGTGAAAAGATTGCAAAATTAATTGAAGGACAATCACATTGGAGAGATATCACTCATGGAAATAAAATAAAAGTTGGACTAGGATTTGAGAGTGTCCCTCCTCCCTTTAATCACAATTACACTGCTATTCCCCTGTCTCAAGAACAAATTGACAGAGAACCTCGCATGGTATATGGAAAGTCAGCTTCTGAGCAGGCAATACAGTCTAATAATGAGAGTTTGCATACTAACGTTTCTACTTTAAATGTAGATATATCAATAGTTTAGGGGGAGCATGAAGTTGAAACTTTTGAGTCAAATAATCATGTGTCTAAGTCGGGTGTTAAATCTGTGAGGAAGCTGTGTCAAAAACAAATACTAATGTTTTTGTGTCTGGTGGTGTTTTATTTCAGTCTGATATTTCTGTGAATGATGATGTTGTTTTTAACCAATCTGATAAATCTGATTTGAATGTCTCTACATCTTCCACATCTGCTTCAAAATCCTGTGATGGATCTTGCAAGTGTGGAAGTGTTAATAATGAAAATAAGAAGAATAAATCTGTCAACAGCAGTGCCAAAACCATTGACAATAAACAAATATGTTTTAACTGTGGCACTGCTGGACACATTGTAAGAAATTGTATGAACCGGATGTTTGTTTCTCATACATCAAAAAGAGGAGAGAACGAATTTCAGGGACGATCTTTAAGTAGAAAAAACCCCCAGAACTCGTTATCGAAATGGTGACTTGAAAATGAAAAAGTCTCAAAAGAATAAACACGTTTTTCGTAAAAACAACAGGAGTTTGCGAAAATTAACTCAGGCTAAGCCTAAGTTGAATTTTCCAAAGAGCAGGACCGGATCTATAAACTCTTCAAATGGAAAATCCACTGGCTCGAAACAAACTAACAAATTTTCAAAACCTAACTTTCAGTGGATACCAAAATCAACTTCAGATCAGTCACCATTCACCTCTAAATCAAAAGAAAATAAAGAATCAAATGAAAAATCTGTGAAAGGAAAGGGTCAACCCAGGATTGTGATGACCTGGGTTCCCAAAACTAAATGATTCCGCTCATCGTGTAGGGACAGTTGCGGAGGAATGTCGTTAGACCTTGGTATGTCTACAGTGGATGCTCCCGGCACATAATTGGAGACATATCCCAACTACATGACATTCAAACTTTTAATGGAGGATATGTTTCCTTTGCGGGCGGAGAGGGCGGAAAAATTACTCAAAACGGAACTATTTCAAATGGAGTGCTGAATTTTGAGAACATTAGCTTTGCTCCTGAACTGAAGCACAACTTGCTGAGTGTATCCCAGATATGCGACAAGGGCTACTCCACTCATTTCATAGATAAGGAGTGTCTGATCTTAAAGTCTGGTATTGTCATCCCTGATGATTGGATTCTTGTAAGATCTAAGCGGGATGGAAATGCTTACATTATAGACATGAATAGCAATTTCCCTAACGATGTCACTTGTCTCTTCTCTAAAGCTTCTGAACAAAATGCAATGTTGTGGCATCGTCGTCTTGGTCATGCGAATGCAAAGAACTTGAATCGGCTTGCGAAGAACGAACTTGTCCGAGGGTTACCTGTCAAAGATTTCATTACTTTTGAAAAATGTGTTTCCTGCGCTCAGGGAAAACATCATAGGAAACCACACTTTCCAATGCAGATAAACTCCATATGTCAAGTGTTCGAGTTATTACATATGGATTTATTTGGTCAAGTTAATGTTCTCAGCATAAATAGTAGCTCATATTGCCTTGTTGTGATAGACGATTACTCTAGATTCACTTGAGTTTTCTTTTTGTCCAATAAAGTTGGGATCCCTGACCTCATCAAAAGATTCATTGTGATGATTGAAAATCAGACCAACAATCAAGCGAAAGCGTTACGTACTGATAATGGAACAGAATTCAAAAACGCTACTCTTGACCATTTTTGCACTGAGAAAGGGATTGTACGTCAGCTTAGTTCCGTTTGAACAACACAACAAAACGAGGTTGCCGAATGCCGGAATCGAACTCTAAAAGACGCTGCAAGGACGATGCTCTGTGACTCCAAACTTCCTGTGTTCTTCTGGGCAGAGGCAATTAACACTGCATGCTATGTTCAGAATCGTGTGCTGATCAACAAAGCCAGAATGAAAACACCATATGAAATTCTCTACGGACACAAGCCATCTGTCAGCCATTTCCGAGTATTTGGCTGCCCTTGCACCCTTCTTCACTTTGAATACAACCCCAAATTCAATGCAAAAGCCAATGACTATTACTTTGTTGGTTATGCTGCTCGAACTAATTACAGGGTTTACAACAAGAAGACAAAACAGATTGTAGAATCTTTCGATATTCGTTGGCTCGAAGAAAATGAGACAGATGCAAGAGTGGTTCCTGATTGGTTATTTTATTACACATCTCTTTTCAAATCATTCATTGTGTTCTCAGATGATCAAGAAGGATCTACGTCAAATTCGAAGATCATTATTGAAGATGAAGAAGACAAAGTTGTCTACCAACCACCACTGATTTCTTTTGATCCTCCAATGGTGCCCTCCGTTCACACTGAATCTTCTGAGTCTTCTCCTCAAAAACCTTCTCCTGACGTTGTTGCTACTCCTCTAACTCCAGTGGAAAGAGAGTTCCTGAACCACAAGACTTCCGTTGCAACTTCAAATCTAATGGAACTTCTCTTTCCAGAAAGTATTGCTGAAGAGTTTGTAGCAGATCCTCCGAACGAACTTTGTTCATCTTCTGTGAATCACAAAGCAAATAATGGAGCGGTTGACATTCATACTCTTCTAGTCTCTGTCAATGATATTAGCTATGAGATTCATGCACGCATTCAACACGACCATCCTATAGAGAACGAAATTGGCCTGCTGGGCGCCAGTGTTCAAACTAGAAGTCAGAGTGGAGATGTTAATACATGTCTCTATTCTTGCTTTATTTCTCAGATTGAGCCCAAAAATGTTGAAATGGCTCTGAATGTGCCCAGCTGGCTTGAAGCCATGCATGATGAACATAACCAATTTGAAATGCTCGGGGTTTGGACGTTGGTGGAGCTGCCAAAAGGAAAGAAATCTCTTGACACCCGATAGGTCTTTCAGAATAAACAACACGACTCCGGTGTTATTGTGCGCAACACGGCAAGATTAGTGGTTCGAGGGTTTCGGCAAGTTGAGGGTCTTGATTATACGAAAGTTTATGCTCTGGTCGCTCGTTTGGAAGCCAATCATATCTTCCTTGCTTATGCTTCCTACATGAACTTCACCGTATACCAAATGGATGTCAATACGACTTTCTTGTACGGCAAGGTCAAGGAGGAGATTCACGTTGACCAACCACCCGGTTTCATTAACTCAAAACTTCCCAACCATGTTTACAAGTTAGACAAAGCTATGTATGGACTGCATCAAGCTCCTAGAGCTTGGTATGCTACCCTGACTCAGTATTTGCTCAACCACAGCTATTCCCGAGGCACAATTGATCAAACCTTATTTCTCAAACATGTCGGTCCAGATCAAATGTTGGTTCAAATTTATGTAGACAACATTATTTTCGGGTCGACAGGGCAACAACTTTGCAAAGAGTTCGAAGCAGTGATGAAGAAGTGTTTCGAGATGAGTTTGCTTGGGGAAATGACCATGTTTCTGGGGCTTCAGGTCCAACAATCTTCAACCGGAATCCTTATTCACCAAGAAAGTATGTGGATGATGTACTAGATAAGTTCAGGTTCCGAAACGCGAAACCTGCTCTTACACCCATGGCGGAAAGACCTCTACTGACCCCTGATCTTTAGGGTGAGTCCGTAGATCAGACGCATTATCGATCAACGATCGGATCACTCATGTATCTGATTGCCAGTCGCCCAGACATAATGTTTGCGGTCTGTCAATGTGCTCGCTACCAGGCTAATGCTAAACTCTCTCATTTACTTGCTCTTAAGCGGATTTTTTTGGTATCTCAAAGGGTGCCCAAAACTGGGTCTTTTGTATCCAAAAAATCCAGAATTTGATCTTTATGCTTTTGCAGACAGCAACTATGGCGGGTGTGAGCTTGATAGAAAATCGACTTCAGGAGTATGCCAATTTCTGGGCGATAGATTGGTTGCATGGAAATGTAAGAAGCAGCATACCGTTTCCACCTTAACAGCAGAAGCGGAGTATGTCGCTGCGTCTGCTTGTTGTTCACAAGTCATCTGGATCCAACATCAGCTGTTGGACTACAGTTTGAATTTTCAAGAAACCCCTCTTTTCTGTGATAATGAGGCTACGATCCAAATTGCCAAAAACCCGGTCCAACACTCAAAAACCATGCACATCGACATCAAGATTCATTTCATCAGAGAATGTTATGAGCATTCGCTTATTCGGCTAGAACAGGCCTGCTCTAATAATAATGTAGCAGATCTATTCATCAAGCCATTTAACAAAGTTCGATTCGATGTGCTGGTTAATTTTCTAAAAATGATCCGTTTTGAGGATTATTTTTTTTATGTCTTACTTAGGATAAATTTGCACATTTTTTTCTTTTTTATTTTTACGCACAAATTTAGGGGGAGAAAATAAGAAAATCCAAAAACATGAAAATTAGAAAATCCAAAAACATAGAAAACTAGAATATCCAAAAACATTAGAAAATCAGAAAAACAAAAAAATTTATTATTATGCTGGTTATAGAATGTGCTTGAAGGAGATATTTAGGGAAGTGATATGATTATGTGATAACGGGCAATTTGAGTTTGCGTAACGTACCCAAAGTTGAAGGGTCTATGCTCTGGTTTGATGCATTGGTAGGCACGAAAGATTCTAAATGGACATGACTAGGCAGAGTTGAACTTAAGAAATCAAATGACTTGAAAAATATTGACCTAGTTAGATCTGTTTAGCCTGACAATACGATGCTTGGATAGGTTGAGCAGGGAGATATATATGGGAATCTACTCGTCACATTAAATGAACCCGTATCTAGAACCGTGGTTTAAGTTTTCTTCCATGTGCGGATTTTGTCCTTAATTCCGGTATTGATAGGGCAACTGGTAAATTCCGATAAATTAGGTCTGTAGAAAATCATTTTCTTTCTTTCTGTCTGTTAGTCATATGTTACCTCCTCTACATGATTGGAAGAGATCCGACCTGGACTGTAACATATGCAACTCTATTTCTCTGCATATTATACATACATACATATATATATATATATATATATATATATATATATATATATATATATATGAAATTCCTCTTATCTGTTAGCCATATGCTGTCTCCTTTGCGTGACTAACAATCCGACTTGGTACACAACATATGCACCATAAGTGATAATACACTGAATCTATCTTCTCCCCTAATGATGGTCTGCTAATCCGATGTAAGGAGTACTCTGGAAGTCCTTGATTACCGGGGCATATCTGGAAGCGGGAAACATGTTCCAGTACAATTAAAATTGAACACTCAAAGATTGTCTATAGATCTCGCTGCTCAATTTAGGTGGACAACAATATCCCTGGTCGTCGTCAGCTGAATGGTCCTAAAGATATAGTATCTAGAAACTTAGGATCAAATATAATATCTAGGAACTTAGGATCAGATATAATATCTAGGAACTTAGGATCACATTTTCTTGTCACTTATAGTATGTCCTAATTTTGTCACAATTTTTCGTGTTTAAGTGGACAACAATACCGACGATCGACCAGACAAAGATGTGAATATGAAAGGTACCGACAAGCTGATAAAGGCTGTCTAAAAACTTTGATCCCTAAATCTCAATAGGTTAAAACCATTTATATAGGATTAAAAATTAAATTTTAATTCCTTTTCATTTATAGTATTTCCAATTTTATTTTAGTCTATTTTTTTTATTTTATTTTTATTTTTATATTAGTTAATAAGTTTTTCTTTTAGTTTTTAATTTTTAAATCCTTAGAAATAATAAATATAGTCTCTTAAATCCTCAAAATGGTTTGTTTTTGAAAAATGGTGAGTATGGGCCTCGGTTTTATTTATTAAAAAGGTGAGGGGGAGGAAATGAAATTATTGTTTTATATAGGGTGTGTGCGGTGAGTCCTTCACCGTCATTGTCTCTTATCTCAACCGCACACACATCCGTTTCTCTCTCAAACTCTTTGAATATGCCATCTTTTTCTTGAAATCAAAGCCTTTACCTGGTAATTTTTCATGAACACGACTCAATATTTCGATTATTTTTATGAAAATCTCCCATCGTTTGCTATTGAATCAAGGACAAACTGTTTTCGAGTGAAACCGCATACGACGTGTGTGGTTGCACACGGGCGTGTGCGGTTGACCGTGTGCGGCTGAATAATTCTATAAGCGGCTAACTGTGTGCGGCTGTATAATTCTATAAGCAGCTGACTGTGTGCGGCTATGTAATACTATATGCAGTTGAGCGTGTGCGGCCGCACACGCATAAGTGGCTACACACTTGCTAGTGTGCGGCTGTGTGCAATTCTATGTGCGGTTGCATCATTTTTATAATTTTTCCCTAATGATTTTGTGTGTTTATTTTCAGATTACGATGGGAGACATGGAATTTGCAAAGGCTCACAACTCCGCGATCTTTCTCGAAGACCCTCCTGCAGCTCACAATGACTTGAAATTCATTGTGGATGGTTTGAAGAAATCCTGTTTGGTCCATGCTCTAACTACACGCCCTGCTATCTACCAAAGTCTGATTAAGGATTTATGGAGGAATGTTGTTGTGAAGAAGAATGATCAGGGTGAAAAGTTTGTTGAAGCAACAATCGAAGACAAGAAAATTCAAGTAACAGAGAGCATCATTAGAGAATCTCTCCAAATAGAGGATAGACATGAGTACACCATGGAGATTGACATTCATCAAACTCTGGATGTCTTGGAGAACATGGGATATGAGGGAACCTTTCCCCCTACAATCAAGAAGTTGCTTCCTCCGTGTTGGAAGTATTTGGCTCATGTGTTCGTGAGCTGCATTTCCGGCAAGAGATCAGGAGCAAACGAGATCTCTCTCGCCAGCACTGGTGCCATTGCAGCAATGGCTGCAGGATTTGAGTTCAATTTCTCAAAATTCATAATGAATGAAATGATTCTAAACCTTGAAGGGAGCAAAAGGGACAAATTCTTGATGTATCCAAGATTTTTGCAAATCATCCTTAATGTAACTCACCCCGAGCTGCAGAGAGGAAATGATACCTTGGATTTCAAATCCATTGGTCCAAGTGCTTTTGGACTAATGAAACAAAAGAGAGGCGGGAAATTTGTATTTGAAAGAAAATTTCCATTGATAAAATTTGGAATTTTTAAAGAGAATGATAGAGAAGAATCAGAAGAACAATCCATTCTGATGGAAAATGAAGATATTTTTCATTCTCCTTCCGAACCAAAAGTGGAGGAGATTCTTGACTCTCCCACAGCTTGTGTGGCTGATGAACATGATCTTAAGAAAGAAAATGAATTAAAATCTACTCGAGAGGATGATGACGATGATCTTTATGATGATGTAGAGTTTATAAAAGAAATTGACTTTACGGGGATCAATGACGACATTCCAACAAACATAGAGTTTGATTTTAGTGATGAAAATTTTGATTCTCTTCTTGGAATTCCCAGCAGCGGTGTTAATAAAGTCGATGAAGTTGCTTCTTTAGCAACCAAGACTAGAGATAAAGGAAATGTTCTCAAGATTCTGCTAGCTCTCTACTTCAAAGCCCTTGGAGGTCGCATCAAGCCAAGGAGAGGTGACATCAGAGATTCCTCCCTCTGTTTCATTCATCTTAACTTCTGCTCTAGTCATCCCTGACTCAACTCAACCTCAGACTTCTCAGACTTCCATGAAATCAAGCCAATCGTTTGCAAGTCTGGAGGTACCCGCTGTAAGAAGTGCACCTCATGTTCTGTCAACAATCACTGCTACCACTGTTCACTCTCCTCCAAAACAAACGGATGAAGGTTCGAGTACCTTGTTTGAGACTAGTGGATCCTCATTCATTCCAGAATATTCTCCTACTCGACCTTTATTAGATGAAGCTTCAATTAGATTGGTAAAACATCTGGCTCAATCTAGTCTAACCTCCTCATGCGGGAAAGGAATATCATTTAGGGAGGGACGGACAGATGATGACAAATCTTCTTCGCCTGATCTTCGAGAGGAGATTGGGATTCTCCGTCAAGAGCTCATTGAAAAGTCAATTCAGATGGATCAGCTCACTTCATACATTTTTGAGCTCAGGGCGAAGGATGAAGAAAAGACCAAACAAATCAAAGATCTGCAAACAAGTCTTGGATCCGTATCTGCCAATTATTTCAATCTCAAGAACATTTTGTACGACGCATTCAGTGAAAAAGTCAAAGCCCTCTTCTAACAGCCACACGGAATAGTTGATCCTCCCACAGTTCAATCACATTCTACAACTGATGATCTTCCTGTCAACCCACCTGCTCCGAGAACAACCACCATTGTTAACAGGTTTGCAAAAAAGAACCAGAAGGAAGCAGAGCCAGAATCACAATCAAACAGGGCAAAAGAATTGTAACTGCCAATCAAAGCGAAGGCCTTTTATTCATGAAAAACTCTAATGAAAATCGCAAGGAAAAAGACCCTGTTTTGACCGTAACAGATTTGAAGAAAAGAAAGTTCGGTGACGAGTATGGAAACAGGTCTGGAATCCGAATGTGGGCCTTTGATCCAGTGACGAACTTGTGGGTTGTAAAGCGAAACTCATGAGCATCTGAGTGCTACAAAAGCACCCACGATTTCAACTCTTCGACCAAAACTGATCTAGCCGAATTATCTAGGGCCCCATTCCATAATCCCTCTGAAGATCCCAGTTCCTCTAACTTCAAAAGGTTTCTAGACAGACAAGTCAGAGATAATTTTCCATCAATGAAGACTGCAAGAGCTTTATATAGAAAAGACAAAGAAGTTCTTGATCCGGAATCAGGCAAACCCATGAAGATCATACTCTGGCCTGCAACTAAGCAACAAAAGGATATTCATATCCCTCAACACTTTCATGAGGGATATCTTTATAATATGGAATTTTGGGCCTATGATGACGAAATTGCAACTGCTGCCATTAAATTCAAAGATCAAGAACAAGTTCTGAGATTGATAAATGCCAAAAATCTTTTTCGATTCAGAGAGAGGGATATCCGGACTCTAGCTCGTCATCAGATCATTTGCAGAAAAGACGTCATGGAAGCTGCTGTTAAAGAATTCACTGCAATGGTGGCTTCAATCATCAATGGAAGAATGTGGATGGCCTCGATGGGAAGATCTGATCTAAAGTTGTATGAGAAGCCAGCCGAGAAGCCAAGCGAATGAAGTTCAAGACTATGCTAGTCTCAAACCAAAGGGGAGATTGAAGGGCCATAATTTTGTGGTTTGAGCTAGGCATTAATTTTTTTATAAATCCAATCAGGGTGTCAATGGTTGTTTAGCAGTATAGTGTCTTGAACTTGTTTGTGTGTAGCCACTCATGTGTGTGCGCCCGCACACAGTGTGTGTGGCCGCACATGCGTGTATGGCTACACACTCATGTGCTGGTGGGTGCACTATTTATAGTAACTGAGTTGTGTCAGATTCTACCTTTTGGCTGAACACTGTTGTGATTGTACTTTCTCAAGATGTACTTGACATTTATTCGTAATAGATATGTGCATGCTTGATCTTACTTCTACTTCTTCTACATTTCACTTCGATTACAATTAACTTCATTGATTACTGAATTGGATCCATATTTCTAAATTCTATTTTCAACCCAAATTTTTTTAGTTATTAATTTTTTATTTTATTTTTATCTTTGACCTTAAAATTTTTGACTTTGACTTTTAAAATTTGACCTTTGACTTTAGACTTTGAGTTTCTCGTTTGACTTTTAATTTTTCAAATTTGGCTTTTCGGTTTGACTTTTAAGTTTGACTTTTTAAATTTGACTTTTAAGTTTGACTTTTTAAATTTGACTTTTAAGTTTGACTTTTCAAGTTTGACTTTTGAGTTTGACTTTTTAAATTTGACTTTTAAGGTTGACTTTCTTGGTTTTTAAGTCAAAGGGCAATTAAAAATATATAAATAAAAAATTAAAAAATTAAAAAACTAAAAAAAAGAAAATGAGTTCCACATCATTTTCTTCGTGAAAAGCTACGATTAAATTTCTTCGCGAACAAATTGATTTGCTAAAAAGGGAAAATGAGGACCTTAAAGATATTAGTTTCAAAAATTACAAGAAGATTACAGCAACAAGTGTGAAAATTATGATCACATTAAACGCAAACTTGCCGCTGTAACTGAAGAACTTGACGCTTTGAAAATTAAGTGTGGAAAAGCAGATATTAGTTTCAAAAATTACACTGCGTCAAGTAAGATAGTCGAGTCCTTATTTGAAAATCAATTGAAATTCAAAGATAATCAAAACAAGGTTCTAGGGTATGATAGTGTTCCTCCCCCTTTCAATCATAACTATATATCCATACCTTTGACTCAGGAAGAGATTGACCGAGAACCATTTATGGTATACGGTAAACCAGTTGTTGAACAGACAACTAAGGGTGTTGAGCTGAATGATACTAATGCTTCTACTTCATGTGCAGGTAAAGTAGCAGGGGATGAGAACAAGGAGAACACCATTGAACAAACCAACATCTCCTTGAACTCTGAATCTGTTGCTTCGAACTCAGCTGCTTCTGATCATCCTGCTGTTGGTAAGTAAAGGCAACCATTTCAAGCTAAACAGAGTGCCTGTTGCAACTGTGTGTGTGGGAAAAGCAAGAGACAAGGCAAAGACACGCCACCAGGGGCAGGAAGAAACAACTCCACAATGAAGAAAAATACATGTTTTCACTGTGGAACACCTGGACACATTGCCCGAAACTGTCCAAATCATGCATACATTCCTTACTATGCACAAGGCTGGCAGAACGCGCCAAGAGGGAGATACTTCAAAAGAAACCCCTCAAGGTCATGTTCAGACCATGATGACTGGAACGCGCAGAAGGCCAAGAATCAAACTCCCAAGAACAAGAAGGGAAAGTCGGCCAAGAAGTCAAATCCAAGAGATGCTCCCATGAAGCCAAAATCAAAGTCATCTCAACGGCCGACATCAAGTCCCAAAGCAAGTATTGAGCCACCCATCAGATCGAAAAAGAAATGGGTTAAACCCAACTACAAATGGGTTCCAAAGGATCACTCTCCCAAATCTTCTAACGCTTCTAATATTTTTACATCTTCTGTTTGTGATAAGCAGGACATGTCATGGGAGAGAGTATCGTGCAAGGATGACAAAGGTCGACCCAATTTCAAAATGGATTGGGTTCCAAAGACCAACTAATCCCGCTCTGTGTCGGAGCAGCTATGGAGGCATATCATCAGACTTCGGTTTGTTGGTAATGGCTATTCCTGGCACTTGATAGGGGACATCTCTCAACTGTACAACATTCAGACATTTGTTTGAGAGTATGTGTCCTATGCGGAAAGGGAAGAAAGGAAGGGATCACATGGGGTTTGTGCTTGATGACATGAAGAATTTCTGGATCTGTTCTGAGATTACGCGTGCTGTTCTTAGACCTTCTAGATGCAAATTCAATCAGTGACTTACGGTTTGGGTTTTCTTCTCTATACTCCTGAGTTTTTCTTAAGTTGATTCGCTTTAAAGACAAGTTTTTGTTTTAGGATAGTTTAAATTTGTGCATTTACTTTCATTTCTCTCCTATGCACAAATTTAGGGGGAGAAATAAAAACAAAACAAAAATTAGAAAATTTAAAAAAACAAATAAATAAAATAAAAAAAATTAGAAAATAAAAATAATAATATGTTGGTAATGGAATGTGCTTGAGGGAGATGTTTTGAGAAGTGAGTGATAATGGGAAATCTGAGTCTGTGTAACATACCCAAAGTTGAAGGGTCTGTGCTCTGGTTTGATGCGTCGATAGGCACGAAAGATTCTAAATGGACATGACTAGGCAGAGTTGAAGTTAAGAAATCAAATGACTTGACAGATCTTGACCTGGTTAGATCTGTTTAGCCTGACAATACGACGCTTGGATAGGTTGAGCAGGGAGATATATATGGGAATCTACTCGTCACATTAAATGAACCCGTATCTGGAACCGTGGTTTAAATTTTCCTCCATGTGTGGATTCTGCCCTTAATTCCGGTATTGATGGGGCAACTGCTAAATTCCGATAAATTAGGTCTGTAGAAAATCATTTTCTTTCTTTCTGTCTGTTAGTCATATGTTACCTCCTCTGCGTGATTGGAAGAGATCTGACCTGGATTGTAACATATGCAACTCTATTTCTTTGTATATTATACATACATATATATATATATATATATATATATATATATATATATATATGAAATTCCTCTTATCTGTTAGCCATATGCTGTCTCTTTTGCATGACTAACACTCCGACCTTGTACACAGCATATGCACTATAAGTGATAATACTCTGAATCTATCTTCTCCTTTAATGATGGTCTACTCATCTGATGTAAGGAGTACTTTGGAAGTCCTTGATTACCGGGCCATATCTGGAAGCTGGAAACATGTTCCAGTACAATTAAAATTGAACACTCAAATACTGTCTATAGATCTCGCTGCTCAATTTAGGTGGACAACAATATCCCTGGTCGTCTTCAGCGGAATGGTCCTTAAGATATAGTATCTAGAAACTTAGGATCATATATAATATCTAGGAACTTAGGATCACATTGTCTTGTCACTTATAGGATGTCCTAAAAATTGTCACAATTTTTCGTGTTTAAGTGGACCACAATACCGATGATCGACCAGACAAAGACGTGAAGATGGAAGGTACCGACAAGCGGATAAAGGCTGTCTAAAAACTTTTATCCCAAATCATTCTTAAAGTTAGATATCATGTTATTTTTGATAAATTTGTTCATATTTTTCCTCTATGCACAAATTTTTGGGGGTGAATTTAAAATAATTCAAAAATCAAACAAAAATCAGAAAATTAAAATTCCAAAAATAGTGTTATTTCTTGTTCAGAAAAATCAGAAAATCCAAAAATATTTTTGTTTTTGTTTTTATTTTTCCAGAAAATATCAAAACTCCAAAAATATTTTTGTGTGTTAATTTTTCTTTTAGTTTTGTTTTGTCTTGAAAAGTGATTTCAGGCGTAGATGAGACTCGTGGAGATTGTATCGAGATTTTTGAGCCAAAGCTTCATCCGTGATCATCAAAGAATTCTCATTCGAAGGACCAAGAAATGAAGACTATTCTTCCATCATTCAATCTTTCAACCTCAGAAGCAAGGTGAAGTTGTTCTTGAAGATTATGCGACGGATTGCATTGAAGCCTCCTCAATCAGTCTGCTGCTATGTTGTACCTGCTAAAGTGATCCAGTAGATTATTTCTCTTCGTTGTACTCTCTAAAGATTCTCTAGCTGAAAGTGCTATCTTTCAAGAATCAGTACATCAAGCCTCTTCACCCAATGTGCGTTCAATGTCAAATTTTGAAGAAAAACTCAACCACTCAATATGAATTCATTTATTGAAGATTCATATGTTCATCTTGATGTTGTGAAGAAAGTTGAAGATTAATGCTGAAGCCAAGCTCCCAATGAAGATTAACAAGAAAAAGTCAGCTATTTTTTAGGGGGAGCTTGTTGGGTCATTTAGAAAAGAAAGTTATAAACCAAGGGGGAGATTGTTGGGTCAACAATATGGTTTATACTTTGCTTTTCTAGGAAAATATATTTTTATGTAATGTTGTATGTGTTTCCGGTTTGTGTGTATGGTCGTACACGTGTGTATGGCCGTACACAGGGTGTGCGGTTGTACACATGTGTATGGTTGGAGGTCCATATAAATAGAGGAGTGCATGTGGGAGTGTACGGTTAAGAGGCTAGAGAAGAGGGAGAAAGTAAGAGAGAAGAAGTGTGTGTGAGAGAATCTATTGTAAGGAGCATCAATCATATCATCAATACATTAGATTCATCTTATTTCTTCTTCTCCTTCTCTTGTATATTGATCTAACATCATCCAATTGATTGGGATTCCGCGCCATCAATTGGATATGATTGATACACAAGCAATTTTGGGGACTTACAAATCGATAAATGTAAGCTCGAAGGCTTAGTGAGTTACCCCTCAAAATACCCATACACACAGTAATACACATATCATAACAAATAAACAGCATACTATGGGTCCAATCAACCATCGGGTTAGAATACCCTAGGCCCTCAACCATCGGGTTGGAATGCCAACATACTATGGGTCCAATCATCCTCAGGATGGAATACCCTTGGCCCACAACCATCAGGTTGGAATGCCCAGATACTATGAGTCGAATCGTCCTCAATATGGAATACTCCTGGCCCACAACCATCAGGTTAGAATGCCCACATACTATGAGTCCAATCATCTTCAGGATGGAATACCTTAGCCCACAACCATCGGGTTGGAATGCCCAAATACTATGAGTCCAATCTTCCTCGGGATGGAATACTCCTGGCCCACAACCATCAGATTGGAATACCCACATACTATGAGTCCAATCATCCTCTAGACGGAATACTCCTGGCCTACAACCATCTAGTTAGAATGCCCACATACTATGAGTCCAATCATCCTCGGGGTGGAATACTCCTAGCCCACAACCATCGGGTTGGAATGCCTACATACTATGAGCCCAATCATCCTCGGGATGGAATACTCATGGCCCACAACCAGCAGGTTGGAATGCCCACATACTATCAAACATGTGCACCTATATCAGATAATCATGAACAGTCTACAGAGACAACGCACTAGTGTCCAATCATCCTCAGGATGCAATACCTGAAACTACTAATCAAGCATATGCACATATAACAAGCAATCACATAGCATCCATCATACCACAACTGCCACCTGACTCTCCCTTGGTGCTAGATAGTTACTGCTTGAACACTATCACATACCTCAAGGCTTAAACAATCCTAGGCTAAAAGATTCAGTTCCACAACGGTTAGACTCAGAAAAGAGCTGCCCAACAGAACCAAATCCCCCAGTCTATAACCATTTAACCCATGAATAATGTGACTAAACGCATTCACTCAATAACCATTTCACACGCAAAAGAGTTACGCTATAAGATATAACCATCCTATCTACCAAGATATCGATCGAGCATATCATAACCACAAAACAACACCCTAATTACCACGGTAACGATCTAACAGATGATATCTATACATAAACATAGATGACCAAGATGACAATCCTGAGGGACCGACCTAGTGTGGTAGACCCTGTCAGTATACTGAGGAGGAACTCGCCTCGAAATGCCAAATCATAGTGATAAGATCAAATTCCCCGATCACAGCCACAAACTCCACCACCTATTACCATCATGGAACCAAGTCTATACGTGCCTAAATTACCAGAATATCCTCAGAAGCCATACATGGTCAACTCTTGACAAAGTCAAAGTCAACCCTCACAGTCAAAGTCAAAGTCAACTACCCATGTTGACCCTACTCGTCGAGTCCCACTTCTGACTTGTCGAGTTCCTCTAGAACTCAGAAAATCATAAAACCTCAATGGACTCGCCGATTTTCCGACCATCTCGTCAAGTTCATGCATGGCTAATAGTCGGGAAAACCCTATCTGACTCGCCGGGTCATCTTGCTGACTGGCCGAGTCCATTCAGGAACCTTTAAGGCTAATCTTCATCGGACTCGTCGAGTTGTTCATGCAACTCACCGAATCTCTTCAGTCCTTTCTTCATTCAGACTTTTTTAAGCCATTACAAAGCTTTATATTGCAGATCTAGGCACCTAAGGCATACTTCTTACGTAAAGGTGCATACTTTACATACATGCAAGGTGATAATGGCCCAAATCAAGCTAAAGAAGAGGTTCTAGGCAAAGGAAGGGCACAATCATGCTAAAGGATTCAACTTTATGATTGTAAGGACCAGGATGAGCCTAGATCTGAAGTTGCAACTTCAGATCGTGGTTCATCTCCCAAAATGTGACACTAACAAGCCAAAATGGACCCAACACCCAACATAGAAGGATCTAACTAAAGGAAATCAAGGTAACGACATGATACCTTCAAGTGATGCTAAACTGAGGTAGACTTCAGATCCACAAATGTTCCATGCCTTAAACTTCTTGGTCTTCAAGCTCCTTGCAGCAAGATCTTCTTTCCAAGCTTCAAAATCACACTAATATGGAGTATTCACTCGAGTTTCGGTGTCTGGACTCACAAGAGGCTACAACGGAGGCTAAGGGGGGTAAATGATCCTTAAATAAGGTGCAAAACCCTGAAAATTAGGGTTTTCACTTTCTAGCTCCTACTCTTTAAGTTGGGTCCTCCAACTCGTTGAGTAGGTTTGAAAATCCACGCGGGTCATTTGGCCTCAACTTGACGAGTCGTGTCACACCCCCAAACCAGAACGGCGGAAACGTTCGGGGGCGGAGGACATCATATTCAGTATCATAACAGTTCATAGAAACGAAAGTACACACCACCATACATATATAAAGGTTTTAAAAATGTTTACATAATTGTATTCATTACATGTTCAAAAGATAAATACATAAACATATTTCAAAAGAAATAATTAACGTCAGCGCGTTAATCACCAAAAGTTGATTTCCAAACCTGCTTAGCGGTTCCCTGAGAATACAAGTTATTTCAAAGAAAAAGTGTCAACAATTAAGTTGGTGAGTTGATAAGTGGTTTTTAGAAATTGTATGCCATTCCAAAATGAGTGTAGGTTTTCCAAGAAAATCCCTTATTTTCTTATAAAAGTATGAAATGCATGAGAATATTTGTGTTGTAAAGTGTAGGTAGTTGAATCAAGAAAATCCCTTATTTTCCTATTAGTTGTTTGTTTTGTATACAGGAAAATCCCATATTTTCCGGTGAGTTTTATAACCATACTAAACATAATATGCCTGTAGCGACGTTCTTCAGGTGTCATAGCGTTATGACAAACTGTCACCCCAAAGGACGGACTGTAGCTAACAGTCAGGGCGCGGGATCATGACTTCCCGTATATATCTATACACATTTGACACGTTCTCCGAATGGCAGACTCTGGTTATAGACAGGACTTGTAGCGGTACCTTTTAGCAAAAGGGTAGTATTTGAAGATGTACACGTCTCACGGATTCTCAACTAAGTCGGTATTAAAGTAGTAGTTTTGTATACAAAGTTTATCCTTTTTCACAACGTTTGACAAAACGTAAATCATAAGTCCTTTTAAATGCATAAAACAGTTTAACAATGAAGGATACTTTGGAAATACTAAATACTTTGTATAAATCTAGTGCATGCAAAGTATGACAAGAGTTTTCACATAGTAGTAATGAATCACAAGTGATTCATTTGATAAAAACGAGTAAAGTGAAACTTTATGAAATACACGATAATAACCGTATGTTTACTTGTATTCCCCCCTAAAAGAGTATAAAAAGCATTTAAAAACGTATTTAAAGTGTGTTTGTAGGGGTATCAACTCACTTGATAGATTGAAGAAGGTGAGACGAAAACCGAGCAGTACTTTGAATGGAAAAAGAGGATTTTCTCGGGACTCTCGGGAATCTCGGGAGCGTAAAACTTCCTTCGGGGCTTGAGTATGAGAACTGAGGCTTCGGGATAATTATTGCACGGAAAACGAGGCAAAACGCAAGAAAAACGAGAGAAAATGAGCAAGTTTCCCCGGAATCCTCGCATCCTTTTTATAGGGGCTGAGAAGCCTCGGTACGCTGGGCGTACGAGGTACGTGGGGGGTACTCATGCGTCATGTGTCACACCCCCAAACCAGACGGCGGAAACGTCCGGGGGCTGTTGTGACTCAATTGAATACCATCACAATGAATATACATGAAACATAACATCATACAATACCAAGCATTGGAATATTACAACTGGTTGCGTTTACATTCAGTACATTGTTTCAAAATATTACATTCCCAAAAGTAGATTGTTCAATACTAGTTAAACAAACAATAAGACATCACTGAGTACATTTTTCCCTTCGGTTTACCTGTTACCTGATAATACAAGTATTTTGAAAAACGTCAACATATGAAATGTTGGTGAGTTCATAAGTAATGTTTGAAATATAGTGGTTTGTATTGTTTTGAAAATCACCAGAAAATCCGATATTTTCTGAAAAGAACTTAGTATAAAAAGTGTGAAAATCCGTAAGTATGCTTGTTTGTTTCTATAAATGTAAAAGAGCGATTTGTAAAACTCGGTATGTAACTAGTAGGTGTATTAATGGAAAACCCTAGGAAAACCCGATGTTTTCCTAATACTTTGCATCAAAAATTTATATCTTGTTATTTCGATTACGACAGGTGTATTCGTTGAATCACGGCGACGTTGGATTAATTATGGGTTGTGAATTGTTACAAACACGCATTAATGAAAATGACTAGTTTACAACCATACAAACAATCCCTTAGGCGTCGCTCGCACTATTCACTTAATCCAAACCCCCGGACTTCATGTAGCCCCACGACCGAGGAGGGAAAAGAGGGTGCGAAGCCCCGATATTTTCCGTAAGTCGTTCAAGGCTATCGTGAATGCGAAGGGCCCTTAGCCCGACTCGCATTTGGTGAATTCTTGACTTTACTAGCAGCACCAGAATGCCCTTGGGGTCCAACAGCACAAAGCCTGTAAAAGTCCTTTTACACGAAATTAGGTCATGTAAGACCCAACTACATGTAAGCGAGTTTCCTTCGGGCCTAAAGATCATGCCATTGGGCTAGCTAGGCCCAACAAACATGATTTGAAACTTTTGGGCCCAAAGACGGTGTATCGACGTCTGGTGTATTCTCACGTGTGTATTGATTTTCCAAATTCTTCGCGTGTGTATTGAAGTTTCGTCGTGTTAGTAATTTCGGATTCATTATTGATTCGAGACCGAATCAATTCGTTTGATAACGATTTTTGGTGTTGAAGGTGTATTATAATTTGCCGATAGTCGAGATGCTAGTATTTCATCATGACGGATTGATTATTTAAAACTTTAGGATGTTTCATTATTGCAGCCCCTTTTCTTTTGAATAATTTACACATTTAACCCTTTATATAAAATAATTTCTATTTTAGTCCTCAAACTATTTTTTTCTTGACACTTTAGTATCAAAACTTGTAGAAAAGTTATTTTTCAGCCCAAAGTTATTTGAAAAACAGTTTTAGTCTACCAAATGAAATTTTTTCTCGGCTAGAACCCTCAATTTCGCAGTTTTGACACTTTTGGCCCAAAATAGAAAATTTTTGCATTTTTGGTCCCTTTTAAATATGAAAAGCATTTTTAACCCTAGAAATGGACTTGGAGCACTAGTAGTCCCCTGTTTTACAGAAATTCATAGTTTCAGCCCCTCTAATTTGAAAATCTCGCATATTGGGCTTTATTGGGCCGAAAATTTCATTTTTGGCCCATTATGCTTAAAAGTTTCACATTTAATCCTCCAAAGAGAATATTTCCAGAAAAATACCTTAATGAAACTGTTTTGACTCATTTCATCCATCAGAATTTGTATTTTGACATTTTGGCCCCTTTAACTTCATATTTTTAACATTTTGAGCCCAAAAATGGGATTTTTAGCCCAAAGAGTTCAATTTAACCAACTTGGTTATTTCTCTAGAAATGATTTGTGTATAATAATATGTTTAACACTTGTTTCATACTTTTGGACTACTTCAACACCATATTCACATATAAACATGTAAATAAACATAGAAAGCATACAAAGCATACATATACTCATAGATCTACACATTTGCTTGTATTCCCCCCCCCCAAAAAAAACTTATAAAAACCGAAAAATTGGGGGTATGAAGCTCACCTTTGGGTGTGGTTTCGGTTTTGGAGAAAAGATGGAAGAAAATGAGGTGATTTTCGGCCCTAGCACACTTTGATGAAGATCTCGGCCTTGAGGTGATTCTAGGATGCAAGATCATGATTTTTGCATGGATTAGGAAGATATTTTTGATAAAACAAAGAATCTAGATCATAGATCCAAGCATAATCTTACCTTAGATGAAGAATTTGTGGAAATATCTTCTTGAAAAACCTTCTAAGATTCGAGATCTTGATGAAGAGTGGAGGGAGTTTTCTTGAGAGAGTTGTGAGAGAATTGTGTGTGTGTGTGTGTGTGTTTTAAATCGGCCGAGAATGGGAGAGAGAGGAAGAAGTAGACCTTGAGGTGATATATGCATGGGAATATGAGATATGTTGCATGGATAACCAAGAGGTAATAGTGAGGTGGCACTTGAAAGTCAACCCTCTTCCATGTTGGGTTGTTTGGGCCGAGAAGTGAAGAAGGAAAGGGAGAATATTGGGCTTCTTTTGTTTAAGCCCATATTATGACTTAATTATGTAATTTTTCGGCCCAATTACATCAAGGTATGATTATTATGATCCATTAGGGCTATATGAGTTTGTTGTGACCCAATAAGGTCCATTAGGGTGTTATATTTCAGTCTAGGTCCATTATGGCCCAAAATATTGGATTAAATGGAATTGGGTCCAATTAGAGCCCATTTAAAGGTTCTAATCCCATGATAGTCAAATTGGAAGCTTATTGGCCCATTGTGTCCAATAAGGAAGTCCTAGTCCAAAATGGACCTAAACATGAACTTCTAGGGTTTCCAATTGCTTATTGACTATTAGTAGTATTTGTATGGTGTATTGGATTGTAATTTTGTTGTGATAGAGTAAGCATCATACATGCTCTTAAGTTTTTGATTCTACATTTTACTTGAGTGTAGTGATTACAGACACAAAACTTCTAGTTGTGACATCATCCCCCCGTTAGAGGGAATTTCGTCCCGAAATTTTGTTTGAAAGCTAGATTTGAGAATGATAGAATAGGTGATGGTACTTTTGCTTCATTTGATCTTCGCGTTCCCACGTGAATTCTGGCCCGCACTTCGCGTGCCACCGTACTTTCACGATCAGGATGCGACTTTGCTTAGTACGCTTCACCTCCCTCTCCATGATTTCAACCGGTTCTTCAACGAACAGGAGATTCTCGTTGATTTCGATCTCGTCAAGGGGAATGATGAGTGTTTCATCCGATAGGCACTTCTTTAGATTGGAGACATGGAACACGGGGTGTACACTGTTTAGCTCTGCGGGTAACTGCAGTTTATACGCCACTGGACCTATTCGGGCGACGATCTCGAAAGGTCCAATGTATCGTGGGTTCAGTTTTCCCCGTTTTCCGAAACGAATAACTCCCTTCCAGGGTGAGACTTTCAACAGTACTCGATCTCCGACCTGAAATTCTAAGGGCTTTAGCTCTTTTGTCGGTCGCGCGATGCTTGTAATCGAGCTCTGATTTGAATAATCTTTTCCGTGGTTTCATGAATGATCTCCGGTCCTGTTAGTGCCTTGTCCGATGTATGCGTTTTTGCTAGTTGGGTATCACCCACCTCAGCCCAACACAACGGTGATCTACACTTACGCCCGTATAGTGCTTCGAAGGGAGCGACCTTGATGCTCGAATGGTAACTGTTGTTATATGAGAATTCTACTAAGGGTAAGTGGGTATCCCAAGACTTCCCAAAGTCTATCACACATGCGCAGAGCATGTCTTCGAGCGTTTGGTTCGTTCACTTTGACCATCCGTCTGTGGATGATAAGCGGTGCTCATGTCGAGATGAGTTCCTAGTGCCTTCTGGAGAGATTGCCAAAAACGTGAAGTGAACCTACTATCCCTATCTGAGATAATAGACACTGGTACTCCGTGGAGTCTCACGATTTCTCGAATGTATAAGCGTGTCAATCTTTCCATCTTGTAGGATTCCTTTATGGGCAGGAAATGGGCAGACTTTGTCAGTCGGTCGACTATTACCCATATGGTGTCCAGTCCATCCGACGTCTTGGGTAGCATGGTCACGAAATCCATAGAAATCCCCTCCCATTTCCACTCAGGGATTACCGGTTGCTGTAATAACCCTGAGGGCTTCTGGTATTCCACCTTTACCTTGGCACACGTAAGGCACTTACTAACATAGGTGGCAATTTCCGCCTTCATGTTGGGCCACCAATAGTGTTGTTTAATATCCAAATACATCTTGTCTGAGCCAGGATGAACGGAGTATCGCATCTTATGGGCTTCCTTCATAACTACCTCCCTAAATCCTCCGAGCTTAGCGACCCAAATACGGTTCATGAAATAGTATACTCCATTCTC
Organism: Lactuca sativa; assembly: GCF_002870075.4. Classification (NCBI taxonomy): domain Eukaryota; kingdom Viridiplantae; phylum Streptophyta; class Magnoliopsida; order Asterales; family Asteraceae; genus Lactuca; species Lactuca sativa. The sequence continues at coordinate 63,337,289 of NC_056624.2, forward strand.
CTTTGCTTCTAGGTTCTTCTCCATTCCGCGCAATGCTTCGCTTGCTCTATTTTCCGTCTTCATGGCCTCTGACTGGGCTACTGCAATTTGAGTGGCTAGGTGAGATTAGATGGTTATTGAGAGAGTTTTCATACGACGATTAGAGTACTCCTTCCGACTTAATGCGTCGGCTACCACGTTGGCCTTGCCTGGGTGGTACTTGATCTCACACTCGTAATTGTTTAGTAATTCAACCCATCTTCGTTGCCTCATGTTCAACTCCTTCTGGTTCAAGATGTGCTTGAGACTCTTGTGGTCCTTGAAGATGGTGCACTTTGTACCATAAAGGTAATGCCTCCAAATTTTTAGGGCAAAGACCACGGCTCCCAATTCTAGGTCATGGATCGTATAATTCGCTTCGTGCGTCTTTAGTTGGCGGGATGCGTAAGCTATCACCCTTCCACGCTGCATGAGAACACAACCTAAGCCCTGATTTGATGCGTCACAATAGACCACGAAATCTTCTGTTCCCTCCGGTAGTGATAGTATCGGGGCCCTACAGAGAGCTTGTTTCAGGGTTCGGAATGCGACTTCTTGTTTGTCCGTCCATTTGAATGGTACACCCTTTTGTGTAAGCGAGGTAAGTGGTTTGGCGATCTTAGAGAAGTTCTGAATGAATCTCCTATAGTAGCCTGCTAGACCCAAGAATTGACGGATTTCCGTGGGTGTTGTCGGGATTGCCCATCCTTCAACAGCTTTGACCTTAGAGGGATCCACATGAATTCCATCTTGGCTAACTACATGACCTAGGAAGTTCACACTCCGGAGCCAGAACTCACACTTGGAGAGTTTTGCGTATAGCTTTTCCGATCGTAGAGTTTCTAGGATTTGTCGGAGATGTTGGCCATGCTCTTCTTCGCTTCAGGAATAGACGAGGATATCGTCAATGAAGACGATGACAAAGTTGTCGAGGAATGGTCGACAGATCCGGTTCATCAGATCCATAAATGCGGCAGGGGCATTTGTTAGACCGAAGGGCATTACGACAAATTCGTAATGTCCGTAGCGAGCTCAGAAAGCGGTTTTTGGAATATCCTCTTCCCGGACTTTGAGTTGATGGTATCCGGACCGTAGATCTATTTTAGAAAAATAACTAGCTCCTTGGAGCTGGTAAAATAGATCATCGATTCACGGAAGTGGGTAGCGATTTTTAACAGTGAGTTTATTTAACTCTCAGTAATCGATGCACATTCTAAAAGATCCGTCCTTCTTTTTGACAAAAAGGACTGGAGCTCCCCATGGCGAGTAACTAGGGCGGATGAATCCCTTGTCCAAGAGTTCACTGAGTTAGCTGGACAATTCCTGCATTTCAACAGGAGCTAGCCGATAGGGTGATCTAGCGAGAGGAGTTGCTCCAGGAACGAGGTCAATTCGGAACTCCACTTGTCTCTCTGGGGGTACTCCTGGAAGATCTTCAGGAAACACGTCTGGGAATTCACATGCTATGGGAATGTCGTGAACGTTAACCTCTTCCTTGCTTTTATCCACTATGTGAGCCAGGAACGCCAGGTTGTTCTTTCGTAGATGTTTTCGTGCCTTGATGCACGAGATGAGGCGAAGGTTCATGCTAGGTTTGTCTCCGTAAATTACTAGGGTTTCGTGATTGGGAAGGCGAAGGCGAACGGCCTTCTCGTGACACATAATTTCAGCATGGTGGGGGCTTAACCAGTCCATGCTGATGATCACATCGAAACTCCTAATTGATACCGGCATTAAGTCTATTCGAAAGACGTGTTGATTAAAGGTTAGGGTATATCCGATGTAGATTTCCCCGGTGGATTCGGTTTTCCCATTGGCCATTTCCACCGTAAAGGTTTCATTTAGCTTCTGGGGCTGTTGTTTTAATAAATGTTTAAACTTATTGCTTACAAAACTTCGCTCCTCTCCAGTGTCAAATAGGATGCATGCATAAGTGTGGTTTAGGGGAAACGTACCGGTAACAACAGCGGGGTCCTGAATCGCCTCTCCCTGACCTATGGTCAGCATTCTTCATGTTCCTCCGTTACCTGGATGGTTGTTGTTAGGGCAGTCTCGGCGGAAATGCCCAGTCCCCCCACACCCATAGTAGGTGTGGCTAGCCCCTGCATTGTTGTCGCCGGTGGTGACGTTGTTGTTGTTGTGATTGTTGTTGTTGTTGCTGTTTCCCTGTTGTTGGTTCTGGGGAGGGTAGGTCCTGCAGTACTTCGTCGTGTGTCCCCTTCGGTTACAACTGGTGCACTGCAACTCCTTGCATTCTCCATTGTGATGGAAACCGCACTTGTTGCACTTGGGAAGATTACCGGAATAAGGTCTGGGGGCATTTGAAGCAGCTGAGGCTGGAGCATGTGGTGTGGCTGCAACCGGTGTGGTAACAACATTAACTGCCACTGTTTGCTGCTTTTTAGAGGTTTCGGGGCCCTGACGCCCCTTCCTTTTGTTGTTCTTCCCCTTCTTGCCATCACCTTCCTTCTTTCCCTCAGCTTCCGCTGGCTTCTTGCCCTTCTTGTTGTTATGGTCATACAGCTTCTTCGCCAATCTTTTTACACTGTCAAATGTTTCGGGGTTTGCAGTTATCACATTTCCTTGGATTGGTGATGTTAGTCCCCAGATGAATCGCTCAATCTTCTTTCCTTCCGAGGTGATCATACCCGGGCACAACAGAGACAGTTCACTAAATCTCGATATGTAGGCATCGATATTCGCATTCTTCACAGTGAGGTTCCACAGCTCTTGCTCCATTTTCTGAATCTCACCTCGTGGGCAGTATTCAGCCATCAGCATTTCTTTCATTTCCGCCCACGGCATGGAGTTGGCTACAGGGAGTGTCATGGCTTCCACATGTCCGTTCCACCAGGTGAGCACTTGATCGACAAAAGTGCAGGCCGCGAACTTCACTTTCATCTTCTCAGGACAATCGCATATCTCGAATACCAATTCCACCTTCTCGATCCATCGCTTCAAAGTGATCACTCTTCCAGTTCCGTTAAAAGTTTGTGGTTTGGCATTTGTAAAGTCCTTGTAGCTACATGTTTTAGTAGGTCCTTGATTCATCCCGTTGTTCAAACTCCCGGCCCCTTGCCCGTTGGCCCCTCCGTTATTCCCTTGGTGGAGTTGTGCCATAGCTGCGGTGACCGCAGCAAACACGGCCGCCTAGAATGCAGTGGAGTCAACTTCGGGTGGGGTTGGTCCAGGGTTTCCGCGAGTAGGTCGGTGAGGCATCTTTCTGTCATGAAACGGAAAGATGTTGAGTGTTTGGGGTTTCTGGAAGGTTGTGACCCTACTGACTAGGTGCAATGTACGTACTAAAACATTCCTACCATTCAACATACAATCATAGATTCTCATAACAATTTGTAATATCATAACAAATCACGTAAAAGTTTACTAATATTATCTGCATTCGATATATGAAAAATTTGCTCGTAAGAGCATACATGAGTGACACTAGTTCGACAGCATAACGGCTCTATGAGTAGTGTAGTCACTTAAACATAGAGTCGGAGGTACATAGCATAGTTCCTAACGACCTACTAAGATAAGTCTATCCCTAACCGCGACGATCTGCGTCCGGAGGTGGTGCCGAGGATGTGGATGCTCCCTGAAGACGAGCCACCAATCATTCTGCGTCCTGAAGTCGAGACTCCCACCTTACCTGCCTCATGTGAAACTCCCGAAGAATGTCACGTGTCTCCTGTTCCGCACGCTCGACCCTAGTCCACATCTGGCGTACCTGATCAGCAGTGCCCTGAGCAAGATCGTCGGTGTTCCGTATTCGTCTCACCATGACCGGTAGGGCTCGGTCGGCCGGTCCTCCGTCCCTCAGGTCAAAGAACTCGCGCGACATGCCGAACGGGGGTCGCTGTCCCTGCTGTCTGCTCCATCTCCAAAGATCAATAACCCAAGGAGGGGTAGGACCAGTGGGGCCCACACGGTAAGCAAGCACCCTGATCGGGTAAGGGGGTTGATGACTTCGGACTCTGCGTCCGAATCACCCCCTTCACTGTCATCGGGTTCCTCTTTGAATCTCACATTCGTAGTCGTTGAGCAATTCGACCCAACGTCGTTGTCTCATGTTTAACTCTTTCTGGTCGAATATGTGTTGAAGGCTCTTGTGGTCTGTAAAGATGGTGCACTTGGTACCGTATAGGTAGTGCCTCCAGATTTTCAGAGCGAAGACCACCGCTCCAAGTTCTAAGTCATGAGTGGTGTAGTTGACTTCATGTGTTTTCAGTTGTCGTGAGGCATATGCAATAACCTTTCCTCTCTGCATTAGTACACAGCCCAGCCCTTGCTTCGAAGCGTCGCAATACACCACAAAAACTTAGGTCCCCTCTGGAAGAGAAAGAATGGGCGCACTGCAAAGGGCCTGTTTCAGAGTCTGAAAGGCAGCATCTTGTTTTTCTCCCCAGTTGGAGGTCACACCTTTCTGAGTTAGGGAGGTAAAAGGCTTTGCGATGCTCGAGAAGTTCTGAATGAACCTTCGAGAATAACCAGCAAGACCTAGAAATTGGCGAATCTCTGTTGGTGTAGTTGGTGCAGACCAATTTTTGATAGCCTTGATTTTTTATGGGTCCATGTGGATTCCTTCCTTGCTGACCATGTGACTGCGGAAGTCCACCTTTCTAATCCAAAACTCGCATTTTGAGAACTTCGCATAAAGTCTCTCAGCTCGTAACGTCTCTAAGACTTGTCTCAGATGTTGGTTATGCTGTTCTTTATTCTTTGAATAAATGAGTATGTCGTCTATGAATACTATCACAAATTTATCCAAGAATGGACGACATACCCGATTCATTAGATCCATGAATACGGCCGGGGCATTGGTTAGTCCGAACGGCATCACTACGAACTCGTAATGCTCGTATCTTGTTCGGAAGGCCGTCTTGGGAACATCACTCTCCAAAACTCGCAGTTGGTGATATCTCGATCTCAGATCGATCTTGGAGAAGTAGTTGGCTCATTGGAGTTGGTCGAATAAGTCGTCGATTCGGGGTAGGGGATATCGGTTCTTGATGGTAAGTTTGTTGAGTTCTCGGTAGTCGATGCACATCCTAAATGATCCGTCCTTCTTTTTCACGAACAACACGGGTGCTCCCCAAGGCGAGAAGCTCGGCCTGATGAATCCTTTGCCGAGTAGCTCATTCAGTTGGCTGGATAGCTCCTGCATCTCTACCGGGGCTAATCGATAGGGCGCTTTGGCTACTGGGGTAGCTCCGGGAACCAGATTGATTCTAAACTCGACTTGTCTCACAGTTGGTATTCCTGGAAGGTCCTCGGGAAAAACGTCGGGAAAATCGCATACGTCAGGCACATTCTTGACGTCCTGGACTTTGCGTTTCACATCCACGACATGTGCCAAAAACGTATGATATTCCTTGCGTAGGCACTTCTGAGCTTGGATACTCGAGATGATACGAAGAGTGGTACTGGGTTTATCGCCCAAGACAATGAAAGTTTCGCCGGTTGGCAGATTAAGGCGAACGACCTTATCGTAACATAAAAGATCCGCATGATGAGAACTCAGCCAATCCATGCCAATGATGACATCGAAACTGTTAATCGAGACTGTCATGAGGTTGATTGGAAAGAGATTATCGTTTAGAGTTAGGGTACAGTTTAAGTATATGTCCTTAGTGCCTTCTGTTTTACCGTTGGCCATTTCTACTATAAGCGGTTCACTTAATGATTTTGGTGTTGGTTTTAGCAAGCCTTTAAAATCATGAGTCACAAAACTTCTCTCCGCTCCACTATCAAACAAAATGCATGCATACGAATTATCGAGAAGAAACATACCCGTGACAACAGTGGGGTCCGCAACGGCTTCATCTTGTCCCATTGCGAACACTTGGCCCCTTCCGCCGGTATTCTTGTTGTTTGCCTTCGGTCAGTCCCTGCGGTAGTGTCCCGTGTCTCCGCACTCAAAGCAGGTGCGGCTTACTCCGGTATTAGCAGTGGGGGCGGATTGTTGGGTTGGCTCCTTGCAGTAGCGGGTTGTATGCCCCTTCCTATTGCACCTAGTGCATTGGAGGTCACGACAGAGACCGTGGTGGTGGAAGTTGCATTGGTTGCCTTTCGGAAGTTTCCCATTGTATGAGCTTGTGGGGGCAGTGTTGGTAGGTACAGCAATAGCATGGGTCACTACAACTTGTTGTTTCTTGGGGTTCTCCTGTAGGGTTTGTCCCATTCTCTTGTTCCAAGTCCTACTTTGGCCCTATACCTCCTTAGATGGATTGGCGGTAGCTGCAATGGTACCCTGTTTTACCCCGTGGTCGATGAGTCGCTAAGCCAGGGGTTTAGCGTTGTTGTAAGTAATAGGGTTGGAAGCTAGGACATGACCTTGAATCTAGGGTGACAACCCTCAAATGTACCTTTCAACCTTTTTTGATTCTGGGTTGACCATGGTAGGGCACAATGCAGCGAGGTCGTTGAACCTAGCTGTGTAGGCGACTAGATCAGACCCAGTCATCTTCAGATTCCAGAGCTCTTGCTCAAGTTTTTGCATTTCGCCCCTTGGGTAGTATTCTTCCAGTAGTAGAACCTTCAGATCCTCCCAACTCATGGCGTTGGCGACAGTGAGAGTCACCGAATTCACATGGCTTTTCCACCAAGTGAGGGCTCGATCTATGAAGGTGCAAGCAGTGAACTTAACCTTGCTTGTTTCTTGGCATGAGCAGATCTCGAAGACTGTTTCGGTCTTTTCGAACCATTGCATTAGTGCAATGACTCCCCCAGTGCCCTTAAAAGTCTTTGGCTTTGAGTTGGAGAATTCCTTGTAAGTACATTCTCTTACTTGACCATGACCAGTGCCACGACTGGAATTATTTGTGCTGCTTCCTGTCCCTCCATTTCCGTTGGACTTTATTTGCGAGAGAGCTGTTGTTACTGCTGCTGTGATAGCAGCCTGGACCATGGTCGGATCATAAGTTGGTGGTGGAGGTGGTGGTGGTGCCGTGCCCGGTCTGGGTCTTAAGTTTGGACGAGGAGGCATCGCGCTGCCAAAAGAAAATGAGAGATTATAAGTTTTGGTGGTTGAGATTTGAATGATATTAAGTTAACTCTCTTTAATAGCTCAAGAATTTGGTTTGACCAACATAGGGTTTTGAGCTTGATTGACAAATGGAGTTTGAATAGATATACTCACGAATTGAATGAACTGCACATAATTAACACACGAAAGAGATATGCCCTATATATATTAAACATATGGTTGTGTTACATCCGAGTTTAGACAAAAAATTTTGACCTTTCTAAAGGTCTCCGATTACAGAAAATTTAAAGAAAATAATACTTTTAGCCGAAGTCCTAACTTATAACAAAATTTGATAGTCGGGAAAGTACCACTTGCGGCGTGGTTTGCGTTTGGAGCTTGATTACGTGTATGACTGTTTTGACTCCATGTGGTGTCTATCAAACGCGGCTTGTTGTTTCCGTATCTCCGTTATTGCTGCGATCGCTGCATTCATTTGTTCTTGGAGGGCATTAGTGCGGTCTAGGCCATACCCTTGCAACTTGTCCAAACGACGGATGTCGGAAGTGTGCGCTTGTACTTCCACATTGACCTCGCGGATCCAGTTGGCTGGAACTCCAGATTGATAGCATTGGTTGGCTATTTTGCCAACCATGACTGGGAGTGCTCGGTCCGCCGAACCCCCGCCTCTGACATCGTAGTAGTCTCGGCACATGCCGTAGGGAGGGCGTAAGCTTTGTTGTTGGCTCCAATGGTGGAGGTGACTCCCCCATACAGGAGTGGGTCCTTGGAAGTTCCTCACATAGACGGGAGGTTGTGGGGCCGGTGGATTGATTACCTCTGGCTCCGAATCTGTACCAGAGTCCTCTCCTTCATCCAACTCTATAGGTTCTTTGTCTTCTTCGGGATCTTCTTCGATCCATCCTCCATTACCTTGGTTGGGGTAGTAGGGGTCACCGAGGTGATGGATTCCAGCAATTGAGTCTATACGAGAATAGGGTTAAGAATTAACTATAAGCTAAAGCACATGAAATTTACCCTTAACTTTAATGGTTGTTGATACTCAAATACTCCTTTAGTATTCTTTAACGATATGCTTTTGGTATGTTTTAAATTTCTTGTCCACTGCAGACACTCCTTGGCATACGTTAATCGGCTCTCGGACCAATATAGTTAATCAGGCTATATTCTTCCTAGTTCTGATTACATGTCCCAAGGCGTACCTTCACTACACAACTTATTTATAATACTTCTATAATGATCCGTATATGAAAGTGTTATTAGTATGAAATGAGTGCATGCCTACTTCACAAAAACTAAATAAATTTAATTTCAAAAGTACGACTCTTACTCAAAGTGTTTTTGCCCAGTTGTGTTTATAGTTGTATACCAAAAATGGTTTTGATATACTTAATTACCTATAAACCTGGCTCTGATACCAATCTGTCACACCCCCAAACCAGAACGGCGGAAACGTTCGGGGCGGAGGACATCATATTCAGTATCATAACAGTGCATAGAAAGGAAAGTACACACCACCATACATATATAAAGGTTTTAAAAATGTTTACATAATTGTATTCATTACAAGTTCAAAAGATAAATACATAAACATCTTTCAAAAGAAATAATTAACGTCAGAGCATTAATCCCCAAAAGTTGATTTCCAAACCTGCTTAGCGGTTCCCTGAGAATGCAAGTTATTTCAAAGAAAAAGTGTCAACAATTAAGTTGGTGAGTTCATAAGCGGTTTTGAGAAATTGTATGCCATTCCAAAATGAGTGTAGGTTTTCCAAGAAAATCCCTTATTTTCTTATAAAAGTATGAAATGCATGAGAATATTTGTGTTGTAAAGTGTAGGTAGTTGAATCAAGAAAATCCCTTATTTTCCTATTAGTGGTTTGTTTTGTATACAGGAAAATCCCATATTTTCCTAAAGTAACAAGTAGTCTAATGTCCAAGACTAAAAACCGAAAGCAATCAACATGCTTTGGAAGATTCAAGCATAGTTTTATATAATAAAACCTATAAGAAGATTTCAGTTGTTAGATAAAGAGTAGTTTTAATAGCTACTCATTTAGAATTCAGAAGTACTATAATAATTGTATATCCGGTGAGTTTTATAACCATACTAAACATAATATGCCTGTAGCGACGTTCTTCAGGTGTCGTAGCGTTATGAAAAACTGTCACCCCAAAGGACGGACTGTAGCTAACAGTCAAGGCGCGGGATCATGACTTCCCGTATAGATCTATACACATTTGACACGTTCTCCGAATGGCAGACTCAGGTTATAGACAGGACTTGTAGCAGTACCTTTTAGCAAAAGGGTAGTATTTGAAGATGTACACGTCTCACGGATTCTCAACTAAGTCTGTATTAAAGTAGTAGTTTTGTATACAAAGTTTATCCTTTTTCACCATGTTTGACAAAACATAAATCATAAGTCCTTTTAAATGCATAAAACAATTTAACAATGAAGGATACTTTGGAAATACTATACTTTGTATAAATCTAGTGCATGCAAAGTAAGACAAGAGTTTTCACATAGTAGTAATGAATCACAAGTGATTCATTTGATAAAAACGAGTAAAGTGAAACTTTATGAAATACACGATAATAACCGCATGTTTACTTGTATCCCCCCCCCCTAAAAGAGTATAAAAAGCATTTAAAAACATATTTAAAGTGTGTTTATAGGGGTATGAACTCACTTGATAGATTGAAGAAGGTGAGATGAAAACCGAGCAGGACTTTGACTGGAAAAAGAGGATTTTCTCGGGATTCTCGGGAATCTCTGGAGCGTAAAACTTCCTTCGGGGCTTGAGTATGAGAACCGGGGCTTCGGGATAATTATTGCACGGAAAACGAGGAAAAACGCAAGAAAAATGAGAGAAAATGAGCAAGTTTCCCCGGAATCCTCGCATCCCTTTTATAGGGGCTGAGAAGCCTCGGTACGCTAGGCGTACGAGGTTACGCGGGGCATACTCGTGCGTCATGCGTGACCGAGTCCTCGACTGCCTCGGTTCTTCGGATGGGACGGGGCATAGCCTCGCATAGGGGCGACGTGGACAATCCGAGGCCTAGTCCTCGAGTACGCTGGGCGTAACTCGGATGGGTCCGGTGACTCCCCCTCCGGATAATATCGAATTTTGATTTAAATTTTATATCTTATTATTTAGCAAACTTCAAAAATTCATATCTCCTTCAGACGAACTCCGTTTTCGATGTTCTTTATATCCACTCGTTGGTGAGACTATGGTCTACAACTTTCGTTTAGACTCCGTCGGCAAATTTCGAAATTATTTTTATTATTTATTTTTAAAAGGTCAGGGTAAGAAAAGTTCGTTAATAAATCATAACTTTTTCATACGAAGTCAGATTTGGGCGTTCTTTTTATGTATGTTTGCAGTTTAATGATATCTATGACTTTCATTTAGACACCTAAGGTCAAAAAGTATTTTATCGAGACTTCGCGTTTTTACATATATCCGTATTGTCGTTTTTTGTCGGAAAACTTAGAATGGTCATAACTTCTTCGTTATAACTCGGATTTTAGTGTTCTTTATATGCTTGGAAACCTTACGACGACATCTACTACATAGTGTACCCCAAACAGAGCTTATGAATATTTCATTTTTCGATGATATTCTTATTACTTTTCAAAGAGGTTACAAGACTCGATTTTTATTGACCTGAAATTACGGTTTGTTACAAGTCGGGTCTTCCAACTCATCGAGTTTCCCTTGAAAAGTGACTCCAAAAGCTTCCAACTCAAATCGGGAAATCGGGATGTTACAGTTTCGTGTACCGACGGTGTAATTGTTCCAGAAACTATACCTATTATAGTTTATAAGTTTAGGTTTCATTTGTAATATAAGTATTCCGAAATTGTTCCTTTGCTTTGCATGTTACAAAGGCTGAAAGAATTGTACTTGTATAAAATTTGTCTTAGCAAAAACAAGATCGGTTACTGTCAAAATATATTAGTATGATCTAAGACATTGTAAAGTAGGTTCAAAATAATTTTGTTAACGCATAAATTTTGCAAAAATGTTTTGTTGTAGTTGTATCCCCCCCCCTACCCTGAAAACATGAAAAATTGGTAAAAATGTAGGGATATGACGTCACCTCTAGTGTGTGTGCTTGATCAGACTTGAAGTGATAGCGAATGATTCCTCGGGTTAGAATACGTGACAGTAGTATCCTAAATAATAATTATACATGATGTCGTATTTAAATTAAAAAATTATTAATTTAAATATATAGAATAACTAATTAAAGTGTTAAAAAACACTTAAGTGTTTAAGAAATACTTATAATAGCCTTAGTAATTAATTTGAATGAATTGTAGGCATTTTCGCTGCACCCATGGGGTTTTCGGGCAAGGCTTGAAGATTAGTTAAGTGTTCTTGGTGTTCTTGGTGAAATTAAGGAGATATGAAGGATGTTCTTAAGGGATTATGAAGATCTGGGTTGGAAACTCTTGAAAATTAAGAGGAAAATGAAAGAGTATTTGGTGGGAAATGTGAGAAATGAATTAGGTGTTTGGTTGAACATAAATATATAGGGTGGGAATTTGGTCTTAAGATGGGCTTGGGCTTGGGTGAATTCGGTCCTAATGGGCCTAGATCTTGTGAATTCAGTCATCGCAAAACCGAATTCACCATTTGTTGAATGATATGGCCAAAAACACCATAAATTTTAGATTCCTAAAACTTAATTTACCCTATAAATGAATTCTATGACGGAAATCACCATTAAATTGTCATAATTTATTTTTTAACCGTAATTCTTTGGATTTATATTGTTTTATACTAACCTAAATTAACTTAGGTTTCAATCCAAGCTTAGTTATTACTTTATAAACATGCCCTAAAGGCTATAAAGGACACAAAGTAACAAGGTGTGCAATGTAGATTCACTTGTTCTAGGCTAGGGTTTAGAATTTTCTAGGTTTAAAATTTCAAGTTGTGACATCATCCCCCCGTTAGAGGGAATTTCCTCCCGAAATTCGAATTTTTGAATGGTTACTCCTGAACTAGGGAAAGAGGTGGGTACTTCTGTGCTAAGTGATCTCCATGATCTCTAGTGAGTTCTGATCCTCGCTTGGCGTTCCAGAGGATCTTCAGTATTGCGTCCGTTGTTTTAATCGGCAGGGAGTGTACGAGTTCGGTCTACTTGACTAGGCTCATCTGAATGGTAGAATACCCACTCGTAGTCTTAGGTAGCTTCGTCCTGAAGTTCATGGTAAGACTCATACCTGGTCCATCTATCATCACCTCGTGGATACAAATCGTATATAATTAAGGTTGATAAGATAGTTGGATTTACAACACTACCCCAGGTCCACAACCAGACAAGGAACAGGAGACATTGCAGAATCAAATATCCTAAATCCATAAAATTTTAATTATATACCACCGTCGTATATGAACTTAGTAGTGATAGGTTAACCTTATTCGTCCCCAAGCCTATATGCTTAAACTTGACCTGCTGCTCGAGTGGTATTATCGAAAGGTCTATTGAGGATGCTTCAGGAAGGTTTTGGGAGATAAAGTACTCCTCGCATGAGTACTTCGGGGTTTTGAAACAAGAGATGGTTCTAAGGTCTGTGTTCGGTTTGTCGTTGTGAGTGACAAGGGTTTCGTTAGTCGGTCAGTTAAGGCGAATGGTATTTTCGTAGCACATGCAATTGGTATGGTGAGGACAAAGCCAACTCATGTTGAATGACGACATCGGAACTTCTTAGTGAAACATGTGTTAAGTCGATTCGAAAGGAGCGTTTGTTAGAGCGATAGTACATCATGTGTGTACACGATAGTGCATTCCTTGTATACTCGATAGTGCATTATGTGTGTACTTTCTAGTGCTTTCAATTTTGTCTTTTTTATTACTATTACGAATAATTTGTACCGCATTAAGCTAGTATGAGCAGTAAAAGTGTTCCGATAACTTGTGAAGATACTTCATATTATATGATCCCTATCAGGTCCCTCTATGATCTCTTGGTGTATACAAGTCATGAATAATTAAGATGGATAAGACCGTCGACTGAGTGACCCTGCCCTAAATCCACAACCAGACAAGGAACAAGAAATAAGGCGAAATTACTCACTCTAAGTCTGCAAAACCTTAATTATAAATAACCCTGATGTACACACTAAGTCATCACAGCTCACCTGCAAGGATCCTTAGTACTTATATGAATTATGTAATTTCTTCGGAAAACAAAGTAATCTAAAAAAAATTTGTAACAATTTTAAGTTTTAAAATATTCTTCATTGAGAGAAACATACCACTATTCACAGGGATTCCGAGATAGTCTCTCCTGCGGTGATCATCAGTATTCGTCCATCCCCGCCAGAGTTCTTTGTTATTGGGCAGTCCCTCTTATAGTGCCTCGTCTCACCACACCCATAATAGGTCTGGCTTACTCCGTCACATGGGACCTGGGATATTGGCCATGCTGGTGCCCTACAAAAATGGATAATGTGCCCCTTCCTGAGGTAGTTCTTGCAATTTAGCTCCCGACAACCTCCGGTGTGATGGAAGTTGCACTTCTTACACTACGGGAGGTTTCCAACATATCACCTGACCGGTGCTAGAGGGGTTGGTGTTGTGGCAGCGTTTGGCACTATCGAAGGTAGTTGGGTTAGAGGCCAATACATTCCCCTGAATCTGGGGTGATAATCCCCAGATGTACCTCTCTATCTTTTTGCTCTTCGTTGTAACCCGAGGCACAGTGTTGTCAGGTCACTAAACCTATCAGTGTAGGCTACTATGTCTGAGCCTACCATGGTAAGGTTCCCTAGCTCTTGCTCCAACTTTTGTATCTCGCCCCTTGGGTAGTACTTTTCCATCATTAGTTCCTTGAGATTTTCCCAGCCGATTGAGTTAGCCACCAGTAGGGTTAGTGACTTAACATGGACATTCCACCATGTTAGGGCTCTGTCGGAGAAGGTGCAAGCAGCAAACTTCACTTTGATCCCTTCTGGGCACGAGCAAATTTCGAACACCGATTCTACTTTCTCAAACCATTGCATCAGAGCAATGATTCCCCCGCTTCCATTAAACAATTTGGGTTGGCAGTTCATGAAGTTATTGTATGTACACTCCTTAGAATGTTTGTGGTTGTCTCCTTGGTTAGAGTGGTTAGCACCACTACCTGCCCCGCTGGTACCACTTGCATGGATTTGAGTCATGGAAGCTGTTACTATGGTTGTCACTGCAACCTGAAATACTGTGGAATCGTACTATGGTGGAGGCGGTGGTAGATTTTATGTTGTGTTGTTGACGACGTGCCTTCTACGTCTACCGCGAGGCATCTTTCTGCCATAAGGTTTACAAGACGAAACAGTGGTAAGTCTTTAGTAGTGGCTACAAGTTGAGTGTTATTTAAACTAAGTTATCTTAGTTCCGATTGCATCATGTTACGACTTTCATAGTGTTCTGAAACAATTCATAATGGAAGTCTATGTAAAATAGACTTATGAATTAGTAGTGACTATTCTCGAATGAATTTCTGTGAATTGAATAGCTGTTACCGGTTGTTACGAATGACAACAATATACCTAACACGTAGCGTGAGCAATGTAATCACTGAATCACTAGGTTATATTATTTTATTACTTATTAGTTAAAGTAGATAGTGTTTGGTCTCTTTACGGTTCTAGTGAGTGGTCTTCTCTGTTCTCTGTCCCAGTTGCGATTGTCCTAGATTAAGTTGTAGGGATTTTTTGTCTCCAGACCTTCCTAAGGTGTTATCGTTCCCTGCAGGTTTGTTGAATCTTTGCTCCATCCTGCTTTGGGCCTTGTAACAAATCTCCATTACTTCACAATGAAGGGTCGGACCCCAAATTTCCAAGCGAGTCTCTTGTGGCTACTCTCTCTAGAGTAAGGTTCGGTAATGATTAATCTAGTGTCTTTCTCTTCGATTGATTCCTTCTCGGAATCTTTCTTATGAACCTCTTCTTGTTCTCCTTTTGACTCCTCTGCTGACTGATGTAGTGGAGAGGTTACATGTATCTATGTTGTTCTTGCGAGAATGGGAGTGTCTAAAGAATCTATGAGATTAACACAACATTTTTATCTTATGGAGTAATCCTTACCGGGTCCTCCTATAATTATCCAGTGTATACAAGTTTCATATAACCTAAGATTAAATAGACCTTCGAATAAGTGACCCTACTCTAAAACCACAACCAAAAATGGAACAGGGAGTAGAGCATAGGTCATAAATTCTAAGTCTATAAAGTATCAATTATACACACCCTTGGGAGTATACACTCCACAATTATAGACCTACCAATTAGGGTCTTTTAATTTTCACATATGTTATTTATAGCGCCTAAAATACTCCTATAGTATTTTAATTATATGTTTGATTCTATAGGTTCTTGGTATATTAAATTGGTAAGTTTTAAACTTGTTGTTACTTACAGTATCATAAAATACTCTTATAGTATTTTTAACTTTATGCTTTGTTCTAGAGACCTTTTATATATGGAGTTAGGTAAGTTTTAAGCCTGTTGCGACACTACCATCACTCCAAAACACATGTTGGTCGTATCTCAAATAAATATAGTTGATCAGACTATATTTATCCGAGATATGATTACATTACTGTCCAGGTTTGACTGTAGTGCCCAACATCTAAATACTTATGTTTTGTTCCTCTTGTGATACTTGTTCTAGTATGTACATATGCATGTATGTATACTTATATAAGATTACTTATATTATAATAGTATACTTTTAGTCAGAGCACCTCGGCCCATTGTATTTATAGTTGTATATCTTTTATGGGTTGATATACTTAGTTCACTATAAACATTGCTCTGATACCAAACTGTCACACCCCCAAACCGGAACGGTGGAAACATTTGGGGGCGTAGGACGTCATGTGTAGTATCACAACAAATGCATAATAGTAAAACAAGCAACAACATCCATTGCATTAATAGTATAGTGTTTACATTGTATTTGAATCACAAATGATTGACTCCAAAAGTAAATAGCAAACAAGACTTGAAGCTACTATGCTCCGTCTTCTAGAACCTTGTACGTGTACCTGTCTACTAGTGTCCTGAGAATACAAGTGGTTTTGAAAGTTTTAACATTAAAGTTGGTGAGTTCATAAACATTTGTATTTAGAAAGCATGCTCTTTGTTTTTTGAAAATCTTAGTTTGTTCCTCCAGAAAATCCTATAATTTCTGATGTAAGAAATGTAAGTTTTGTGCCCCATACTAGTTCCTTCTACGAGTAATTAGTGAATACAAGTTATATACAATCCAGATCGAATAGACAATCAACTGTGTGGTTTAGCCCTAAATCCACAACCAAACAAGGAACATGAAATGAGGCAAAATCCACACATTCCATTATCTGTCGGATCCCATTGTATATAACCCTGACATATTCACCAGTTACTTATGGAATTAACTGTAATGGCCCTTTTTGAAATGGATGTGAATTCTTCTAGAAAATCCTATATTTTATGATGTAAGGAAATGTAAGTTCTATTGACATCTACTTGGAAAAGTATTGTATTCTAGTTGTGTTTGTAGGCAATCCTTTTTGTATGTATGTACCTAGTTAAACTTTCTTTCGGAAAAGTATGTTTTGTAGTAGAAGATAATAAGATGTACTTGTATTTAGTTACCCGACACATACCTGTTTCTCCTATAATTATTTAGTCTCTACAAGTCATATATAATCAAGAATCAAATAAGTAGTAGAGTGTGTGAATCCGCTCTAAGCCCACAACCAAACAAGGAATAGGAAATGAAGTGGAAAACACCCATTCTACAGCCCACTGGATCCCTTATATACATCACCCTATTGTGTAGACTAAACAATCATAGAACTTAGCATTATGGGTCCTTTTTGTGTTACTAGTTCGTATGTATGTTCCTGGATACACCAGATGTTTTGTAAAAATACATTGTTGTAGTTTTATTAATAATAGAACTAAGTGAACATGTTTACCATTCATACATTAATCGTATTGTTTAGTACCAAATTTATGAGTTATTATCACCATACTTGATGACCATTGAAGGCCTGAACGACGTTCTTCAGGTGTCGAAATCGAAATGACGTTTGTCACCCCGACCTGCCTGCCTAACTGTAGCTAACAGCTGGGGTGCGGGGTTGTCAGTCTCATATAGATCTATACACAACTCACGTTCTCCCTCCGGGAGACTCTAGTTATAATCTCAGGACTTTTGTTAGTACTTAGATAAGTACGCGAAGATGACTCTCTCACAAAATGCTATACTGACGATTACATGTAGAATAAAATGAATCCTTTGAATTTAAATGATTGTTTGTAAGATCCATAAACTATACTTATTATAGTTTATATGTATATTTCTGTAATAAAACTTGTACTTTGTAAGATAGTTCTTTTGTTACATAAACTATACCCATTATAGTTTATATGTTTGTTCACATTGTATGTATGTTTCGCGTACTGATGGTGTAATTGTTTCATAAACCATACCTATTATAGTTTATAAGTGTAGGTTTCATTTGTAATATAAGTATTTTGAAAATTTTCCTTTCCTCTACATGTTACAAAGGTTGAAAGAATTGTACTTGTATAAAACTTGTCTTAGCAAAAACAAGATCAGTTACTGTCAAAATATATTAGTATGATCTAAGACAATATAAAGTAGGTTCGAAATCATTTTGCTAACGTAGAGATGTTGCAAAAAATGTTTTTTTGTTGTACTTGTATCCCCCCCCCCTAAAAACATGAAAAACTGGTAAAAATGTAGGGGTATGAACTCACCTCTAGTGCGTGTGCTTGATTGGACTCGAAGTGATAGCAAATGATTCCTTGGGTTAGAATACGTGACAACCATATCCTAAATAATAATTATACGTGATGTCATAGTTAAATTAATAATCTATTAATTTAAATATATAGAATACCTAATTAAAGTGTTAAACAACACTTAAGTATTTAAGAAATACTTACACTAGCCTTAGGATTTAATTTGAATGAATTCTTGTCGTTTTCGGTGCACCCATGGGGTTTTCGGTCAAGGCTTGAAGATTGGTTGAGTGTTCTTGGTGTTTTTGGTGAAATTAAGGAGATGTGAAGGATGTTCTTGAGTGATTATGAAGATCTGGGCAGGAAACTCTAGAAGATTGAGAGGAAAATGAGAGAGTATTCAGTGGAAAATGTGAGAAATGAATTGGGTGTTCGGTTGAACATAAATATCTATGGTGGGAATTTAGTCTTAAGATGGGCTTGTGATTGGATGAATTCGGTCCTAATGTGCCTAGATCTTGTGAATTCGGTCATAGAAAAACTGAATTCACCATTTTGTTGAATGTTATGGTAAAAAACACCATAAATTTTAGATTCCTAAAACCAAATTTACCCTATAAATGAATTCTATGACCGAAATCACCATTAAATGGTGATCATTTATGTTTTAACCCTTATTCTTTTGATTTATATTGCTTTATTGTCACACCCCCGAACCGTCAGAAAACAACGACGGAAATGTCTGGGGGCGGGTGACGTCAAGCGTAGTATCACAACAGTTGTATCATAGCAAGGAAAGTAAAAACAACCACTACATTACAATATGATTATTTACATCTGTTTGAAAACATAGTTTGTACATCACAGTATATAACAAAAGTAAAAGATGTGACTCCAAAATGCTCCGTCTTCTCCAAAAGTTGGCAAGAGTACCTGTCTATTGTTGCCCTGAGAATACAAGCAGTTTGAAAGAGTATCAGCATAAAGTTGGTGAGTTCATAAGTATTTAGTTTTGTAGAAAAATGTTTCTTTGATCCATTAATTACTTGTTGAGCAATCTGTTTATGAAAAGTCGAGTTATCCCGAGAAAATCCCATATTTTCCTTTAAAAGTTGATGGTTGGTTAACTGTTCTGGTATGAGGTGTACAAGTATCTACCATACTTATATCGTAAGATGTAGTTTGCTTAAAAAACCTGGTTTGCTCCCTGGGAGGTGTATTAGCCTTATTACATAAATAAAACTAATAAATATGTGGTGAACTAGATCCTGAGGGTATTATTAATACTCTCTAGTAATCAAATCGGTTTTTTACTTTGAGGTTAGTTCACCTGTTTCAGTATTACAAATGTAAATTACTGTTATCTAGGTTGCGAGTGTCATAACTGTACTTAGACTTGATATGGCACGTAACAGGGCCTGTATGTTTTTATGACTTTGTCACCCCTGGACCTGTCGGTCCAACTATAGCTGGTAGTAAGGTTCGGGATAGTCGGTTCCGTATAGATCTATACACCACAGTCACGTTCTCCCTCCAAGAGATTATGGTTATAGGTGCTAATCCTACACCCTGATTCTATGGGGATGTTACCAAGGACGTGTCTCCAACTTTAGACTAACAATTTACAAGTAATAATATTGAAAATCCTGTTTATGATTTGCATGAATCCTTTATAAATTAACACTTTTTACGATACGATTCACGAGTTCATTGCTTTAGTTTTGAAAACTGTTTCTACGAGTTGATTTCTTAATCGTTTGGTAAAACTGTTTTCTGTGTCAAAAGCATACTGAACATATAATTATATTAAACAAATAATATTCTTTTGAGCACAAGTTTCCTTGTACTTTTGCTTGTACTCCCCCCTGAAAACATGAAAAACTCAGAAAAAGCGTAGGGGTATGAACTCACAGTTTAACGTAGGATCCAAATGTACGATCGGTATGAGTGCTGAGTTTCAATTGATGTTTCGTATGCAAGTGGATCCTATTAACATATAGTAACACATATATGCATTAGATTAAGGTATTCCATGACTAAACATGATGGGAGCCACCCTAACGACCTGGAAATGCTTGAACTAAGTGTCAGAACCATAAATGATTGAACGAGGGAGGTGTATGGCCACCCTAAGGGTGTATACGACCATGGGTGTACGGCCCATGAGTGTGTTTTTCAGGTGGTTCGAATGTTCTACAAGCATCCAAGGAGTGTTTTAGGTCCCATACTTAGTGGTTTTTGCAAGTTTAAGGGCATAAGAGTGTGTGTGTGCGGTTGTACATAGGAGTATGTGGTCGTACAAAGGGGTGTGCGGCCGTACATAGGGTGTGAAGCCGTATATAGGGGTGTGCGGCCGTACACTCTTCATTTATGCTCAAAACATCGATTTCAGGTGATTCAAGGTTAATACCAAGTTCAAGCTACTAGATGGGGTCCAAACTCTCACTTTGGAGTCTTTAAGGTGTGTACGGCCACCTTATGAAGGTGCGTGGCCGTATACCTTCAAAGAATGAAGAACATGAAGAATTTAGGCTTAGATCAAGATATCTTACCAGTGTAACAAGTTAGATGATGGAATACTTCATGTTTTTTAGGCCTTTGGAGTGTTCTTGGATGAATATTCTAGAGTGAGAAAGTAGAGTGCAACAAAAGAGGTAAAAGAATGAATGAAGGGGTCTCCCTCTATATATATAGAGGTGAGTGTGCGGCTGGGGGGTGGGTGTGCAGCCGCACACCCATGTGTACAGCCGTACACTCCTCCCAAGAGGGTTTACGGCCCGGTTTTGTCCCTATACGACTTGTTGACTCATTGCTAATATCAATCCCAACTGTACTCGGGCTTAGAGCACTTAAACGAACCCTTAAACGGCATTAAAACGTAATGGAATTGAGTTTAATATTGATAGAATTGACCAATCTTTACAGAATAAAAGTTCCAGCTTGTCACATCATCCCCCCGTTAGAGGGAATTTCGTCTCGAAATTCAAGAATAAAGGTACAAATCATGGATTTGGAAAAAGATGGTGATAATTCTGTTTCATTGAATCCTCGCGCTCCCAAGTGAATTCAGGTCCCCGCTTGGCATTTCAACGAACCTTCACTATCGGGATGCGACTTTGCTTTGTTCACTTGACCTCCGGGACCATGATTTCGATTGGTTCTTCCACAAATTTGAGGTTCTCGTTGTTTCTGATCTCATCGAGAGGAATCGTAAAAGTTTCATCGGATAAGCACATTTTAAGATTCGAGACGTGGAAGACAGAATGAATGTTACTAATCTCTTGAGATAAACGGAGTTTGTATGCTACGGGACCGATCCTAGAAAGGATTTCTAATGGTCCTATATATCTTGGATTTAACTTTCCATGCTTTCCAAAGCGTATCATGCCTTTCCAAGGTGATACCTTCAGCAAGACACGTTCACCAACCTAGAACTCCAAGGGTTTTCGTCGTTTATTGGCGTAGCTCTTTTGTCTGTCTTATGAGGCTTTCAGTCGTTCTCGGATTTTTACGATATTTTCTGTGGTTTCGCGGATGATCTCTGGACCTGTGAGAGTGTTGTCGGCGACTTGTCCCTTAGCTAGCTACGTGTCTGTAGCACATGGTTCCTGGTATGTATTTTAATCTAAGTATTTTTGCATTTTTTTTAGCTGGAACTCGGCGAGTTGCAGGCCAGACTCGCCGAGTAGAGGCGCGATATCGAGCATGTTTGAGTTGGCGACTCGACGAGTCCATATCTTGGACTCGGCGAGTCCACCTGTCTGGATGAAACCCTAACTTCAAGGGTTTGCACCCTATTTAAACCCCCTTATGCGCCCCAAGCTCACCCCTTCACTCTCAGAGCACCCTTTGACAAACCCTAACCCTCTCCATTATGATCTGAGTGTTTGTGTGCTTTTTCCTTGAAGTTTGAAGAAGAGAAGGAAGGAAGGACCAAGGAGAAGGAGAAGAGCAAGGATCTAGAACTCAATCCAGAGTCCATTAAGGTATAATTCATATCTTTTTTGTTGCCATTATGATTTTCTTTTAGAAAACCCCATTTAAGCCATCTTTACCCATTTCCTAGCTTAATTGTAATATTGAGATCATATTAAGTGGAATGGCCTTTGAATCTAGCTAGGTTTGAGCTTCAAGGGCCCAAATCTACTGCCTTTATGGATCCATATTGCATGAAAGCCCTAGATCTACTCTTTTAGAGTGTTTTGAGCATTAAATTCGTCATTGGTGTTTATCTACATGTAAAGTTGGAAACTTTATGTGTTAATCGAGCCCTAAGAACCCAGATCTACAGATGGAATGCATTGGGTTCAAGCATAATCGACTATATAGTGATTGAATGCATGCGACTCGGCGAGTCGAGACGCGAGTCCCCGATTTTCCCCCTTTTTGAGTTATGCTGAGTGGAATCAGTGAGCTATAAGCGGACTCAGTGAGCCGGAAGCCAGACTCAGTAATGGAGGTACTCGGCGAGTCAATGCCCTGACTCGGCAAGTCCAAGGCAATCTTCTTGCCTTAAGAACAGACTCGACGAGTTGTTCATAAAACTCGGCGAGTCATAGACCAAAGTGTTCATCGGATGAAGATGAACTCGACGAGTTGTTCATACAACTCGACGAGTCGAATGAAGGACTATTGGATATTTGTATGAAAGGTGAACTCGTCGAGTTAATGCATAACTTGACGAGCAGGGACGGGAGTAAGGACAATCGAATGGACAGGGACTCGACGAGTTGGCGAGCCAACTCGGCGAGTCGGGTCAACTGGAAGTTGACCTTGACTTTGACTTTTGACTTGGTTAGGGGTAAAATGGTCGTTTTACCCTAAGGGCAGTTAGCATTGTTTGATTGAGTGTTTCGTGGGAATTGCAGCCGGAGGATTTCCGGAACAGCAGCAGCACACAGACAGTTCCCGCACAGATCATCAGCTACTTCGAGGTAACTTACCTTCCAGTAGCGGTTGGTCTACGACCACAATGTCATCCCACCAGTAGGAGTTGTGTGTTAAATGATTGTCTTTGTGAAATCATCTAGTTTTGCTACTACCTGATATGTTATATGCTAGCTTGATGTGTTACCGTAGTAGATTTCGGTTGTCAGGACCGAAGGGTAGTCAGACACCCCAAATACGTCTGACAGTATGTGATGTCATGATTATATGCTAGCATGATCTGAGATATGTGTTAGGGCTAGTAGGAGGGGAACAGTCCCCGAGTTCAATTGTTAGGACCGAAGGGTAGTCAGACACCCCAGATATGTCTAATAGTACGTTATGTTATGATATATGATAGTAGTAGTGGTAGGGGTGAAATAGTCCCCGAGGTTCGGTTGTTAGTACCGAAGGGTGGTCGGCACCCCAGAATGGCCACACGGGTAGTTCGGCACCCCAGAATGGTCGTATCGGGTAGGTCAGGCACCCCATAAATGCTTGACAAGTATGGTATGTTATATGATTGTACTGTATGTTACATGATTGTATGGTATGTGGTATGTTGGGGGAACTCACTAAGCTTTGTACATACAATTTTTAGTTTGGTTTCAGGTACCTCTTCTTCAAAGGGGAAGGAGCTGGCGCGGTAGCGATACATCATATACATACACTATTTTCCGCCTGGCGAGATTGTTCTGGGATTTGTACTCTGATATTCTGTTGATTTCGCATTTTGGTTTTTCAAACATGATATATGATTGTGGAATGTTTTGATCAGACTACGTCTATTTACAAATGCTTTTCAAAGTATTGATTTTAAAATTGAAATTTTCGGACGTAAAAATTAGGCTGTTACAAGTTGGTATCAGAGCCCTGGTTTGAGAGATTCGGACGCACCTTTGGGGTGTTTGGAATCAAACCCAGGGATTCAAAAGATTTTTACAAAGAAAATGACTTTCTAAAAGATAAGATAAAAGAGTTTGAGAAAGAACAAGTGTGTGATGTGCGCAACCGGCCAAGCTCAAGTAAGTATTCCTCAATGTACCCATACAAGTTTATGTTACGTTTAACAGTTTCAGTAGAACAGCATGCTAGTATAGGACTAAGGATCTAGGAGTGATGCCTTATGTGCCTGTTTTATGTGCTTCAGCTTATGAGGATTTCATGATAGAATT
This sequence comes from Lactuca sativa, assembly GCF_002870075.4. Taxonomy (NCBI): domain Eukaryota; kingdom Viridiplantae; phylum Streptophyta; class Magnoliopsida; order Asterales; family Asteraceae; genus Lactuca; species Lactuca sativa. The sequence goes on from NC_056624.2 coordinate 63,361,160, forward strand.
GAGTAGACAGCAGTAAGATAGCCTGTTTAGGTTATGCCTGATAGTATGAGTTTAGCATTGTATGCTAGTACAGTTCCTGTTATGAGAATATAATTGCTAGAGAGTTGTTCCCTTTTGTTCGAATGATGCTTGCTTTGTGCTTTGTGGGACTCTGAACAATGGGAGTTAGCCATTAGGTGAATATGTCACATCACATGTGGTCAGGGTTGAATAATCTCAGAGTGCTGGAATTGGCCCTATTGCGCAGCTCTCGTTTGAGTCTAACTGTGGTGGGGATGAGTCTTTTACTCGAAGGATTATCCGAGCCTCACCCCATGTGATGGTATTCAGGTAATGGCTAATTGGAATTGCAAGGAGGCCTTCAGCAGTTGAGGACCGGATAGGGTGGAGTCAGAGGTTTTCCCTAGGGTAAGCCTAGGATGAGGATAGCAGTGATCAGCAGTGGAAAAAGGGATCTGGTAGAGTCAAGACAGTCCTTGAGGAAGGTACGGATAGATGTGGAAGGTAGTATGGTCCCGTACTACTGAAAGTAGAGGATCCGTACCCGAACTGAGGAAGGCCGAGATAAGACAAGGGAACTTGTAGTAGATGTGATCCCTCCAGAGGTATCAGTATCACTAACGGTTGTATTTATGTATTGCAGAATGGTCGTACTATGTCCGAGGCCAGCAGTTGGCAGCTCAGGAGAGGGATCAGGTTCGAGATCAAGTTCCGAGCCAGTAGATGAGGGGCTACGCGGGTTCATAGCATCAGAGATCACTAGAGGTATCCTTGAGTCAACCCCCATCATCTTCGGGTCGATCAAGAAAGGGATAGTTGAGCTGGTGGAGGACCGCCTCAAGGCGTTCATGAGTGACCTGGCATCTAGCCAGTCAGGATCTCGCACACTGTCCTTTAAGGACTTCAGGGGTAGTGGTGCGCCAGATTTCCATGGGGCGAAGGATCCCATTGCTGCCAGACGATGGATCGCAGACATTGAGTCTGCGCAGTTGACTAGCTTCTGCCCCGAGGGGTCGAAGGTGAGGTTCGCAGCAGGGTGTTTGAGAGACAGAGCTAGGGACTGGTGGGAGTCTGTTGGTGAGTCATTGGGAGCCTCAGCTGTTGAGGCAATGACATGGCCGAACTTTGTGACCCGGTTCAGAGCAGAGTTCGCACCTGCGGTGGAGCTCCAACAGTTAGCTAGAGAGTTTTTGGACATGAGACAGACGACGGAGATTGTGGCGGAGATCACCACTAAGTTCCGAGAGACGGCGTTGCTGGTGCCCTAATATGCGGGAGATGAGGATATGAAGAGGACCCGCTACCACGACATGCTGCGAGCTGACATCCGGGAGCATGTCAGTTTTTCGTCTTGCCCTACCCTGGACTCTATGATTTCCAGGGCGAGGGAAAGGGAGATAGATCTGGAGCACATCCAGAAGAGGAAGTCAAAGGAGGGACAGACAGGAGGGGCTTCGGGGAAGAAGCCCAAGGGATCAGATGGTAGTCCGAAAAGCCAGATAGGATCGGGCTGCTGCAGGAAATGCGACATGCCACATGAGGGGGCATGTAGAGTGGGATCACCGGGATGCTATAAGTGCGGCAAGGTAGGGCACTTCAGCAGGGATTGTACCACCCCTACACCTGTGATACAGACGTTAGAGTTTTTGTGTTTCCACTGCAACCAGAGGGTCCACAAGAAGGCCAATTGCCCCCAGTTGACAGCAGCCGCGCCAGTGAAGGCGCCAGCTCCAGCGACCCTACGGATTACCGATGGTCGGCAGGGCAAGACAGAGGCTCCAGTGGAGAGGAATTGGGCATTTCAGCTGACTACCGAGGAGGCACGCGCCGCACCCGATGTGGTAACGGGTATGATTTTTTCCCTCTAATTTATTTATATGATATTATGATGTTGATATGTGCTCTTTGTATATGCGTTTAGGATCGTTCCATGTGAACAGTATCCCAGTTCAGGTGTTGTTCCACTCGGGTGCCACCTGATCGTTTGTTTCTCTTGCGCTTAGCAAGAAGTTCACTGAGTCTCTGGGCTTGTTGGATTTCCCTTTAGAGGTAGAGATTGCAGATGATCGATCGGTGTGAGCATCATAGTGTTCATAGATTACGTTCTGAGGCTATTTGAGGAGCGCTACTTGGTAGACTTGGTTCCCATTTCGTTGCGTGGGAATAAGGTGATTATAGGCATGGATTGGCTCAGCCCCAATGGGGCGGTGATAGATTGTGCTCAGCAGCTGGTGCGGATCAGGAGCTCAAGTGGGGGAGAGTTGGTAGTTCAGGGCGAGGGGCCGCCGCGAGGGCCAGCGGTATGTTCGGCAGTGAGAGCTAGGCGCTACCTTCAGCAGGTTTGCGCATGATATGTCGTGTATGTTATGGACACCCGTGAGGCGGGTAAGGCGATGATGAGCGAGGTTCCGGTCGTGCGAGATTACGCAGATGTGTTCCCAGAGGAGCTTCCTGGGATACCTCCGGAGCGACAAGTAGAGTTCAGGATCGACCTAGTCCCTGGTGTGGCTTCGATAGCCAAGGCACCGTATCAGTTGGCTCCACCTGAGATGCAGGAATTGTCTACACAGCTGCAGGAGCTGTTAGACAAAGGATTCATTAGACCGAGCAGTTCACCCTGGGGAGCCCCGATTCTATTTGTGAAGAAGAAGGACAGGTCGCATCGTATGTATATAGATTATCGGGAGCTGAACAAGGTAACGGTGAAGAACCGTTACCCACTCCCGAGGATTGATGACCTCTTTAACCAGCTTTAGGGAGCATCTTGGTTCTCCAAGATCGACCTACGTTCAGGATACCATTACATGAGGGTCAGGGAGGAGGACGTACAGAAGACTGCGTTTCGAACATGTTATGCCCATTACGATTTTGTGGTGATGCCCTTCGGGCTCACCAATGCTCTTGTCGCGTTCATGGACCTCATGAACCGCGTGTGTAGACCAATGTTAGACTGGTCTGTGATAGTGTTTATCGATGACATCTTGGTTTACTCCAAGTCACAAGAGGAGCACGAAGAACATCTGCGAGAAGTTCTGGAGACCTTAAGGAGGGAGAACTTGTATGCTAAGTTCTCCAAGTGTGAGTTCTGGTTGCACGAGGTGCAGTTTCTCGGGCATCACGTCAACCAGAATAGGATCTTAGTGGACCCGGACAAGGTAGAGGCCGTGATGAGATGGGAAGTTCCGAAGTCTCCATCTGGGATTTAGAGTTTCCTGGGATTAGCGGGCTACTGTCGGAGATTCATTCAGGATTTCTCCAAGATAGTCGTACCCCTGACGCGGCTGACGAAGAAAGTCGTGGTCTTTCAATGGGGGCCTGAGCAGTAGGCAGCGTTTGAGACTTTGTGACAGAGATTGTGCGAAGCGCCAATCTTAGCCCTGCCAGAAGGCGTAGAGGATCTTGTTGTATACTGTGACACGTCCATTTCAGGGTTGGGCGCGGTGCTGATGCAGAGAGGACATGTCATTGCCTACGCTTCGAGGTAGCTGAAGCCTCACGAGGCAAACTACCCGAAACACGATTTAGAGTTTGGGGCGGTTGTCTGCGCCCTCAAGATTTGGCGGCATTACCTCTATGGAGTCAGGTGTACCATTTACACGGACCATAAGAGTTTGGGATACCTCATGGACCAGCCGAATCTGAACATGAGGCAGCGACGGTGGTTGGATGTGGTAAAGGATTATGACTACGAGATCCTTTATCACCTAGGGAAGGCCAATGTGTTGGCCGATGTGCTTAGCTGCAAGGCGGCACCGATCAGAGATGTGTGTATGAGGATGACGATGGTGACCCCATTGTTAGATCAGATACGGGAGTCTCAGCAGGAGGCTATGAAGAAGGAACATCGGAAGAGCGAGCGTATAGTGGTTCAGGTTTCCTCCTTCGATTATGATAGCCGAGGATTATATACACTACACCGTAGGGTGTGGGTACCGTATCACGGGGGTGTGCGCCAGGTTCTGCTGGTGGAGGCGCACAAATCCTGAATCTCCATTCATCCCGGGGCGACGAATATGTATAGGGATCTTCGTCTGGATTATTGGTGGCCCTGCATGAAGAGGAATGTGGCATGGTACGTAGAGCGATGCTTGACCTGCAGGAAGGTCAAGGCCGAGCATCAGAGACCACACGACAAGATGCAGCTGTTGGATATCCCGCTATGGAAGTGGGAAGATATCACGATGGATTTTATCACCAAACTTCCCAGGACCACACAGGGAGTGGATTTTATATGGGTCATCGTGGATCGGTTGACCAAGAGCACCCACTTCATACCAATCCAGGAGAGTATATCGGCAGAGAAGTTGGCCGATATCTACATCTGAGAGGTGGTGGCGCGGCACAAAGTGCCAGCATCCGTGATTTCGGATAGAGACGTACGGTTTACTTCCAGGTTTTGGAAGAAGTTCCATGACGAGCTAGGTACTCGTCTGCATTTTAGCACCGCTTTTCACCTGTAGACAGATGGTCAGAGCGAGCAGACCATCCAGACTCTGGAAGATATGTTGCGGGCGTGTGTGTTAGAATTTGGTGGTAGCTGGGATACTTATCTTCCTTTGGCTGAGTTCTCATACAACAACAGCTACCACGCGAGCATTGACCATCCTCCTTTTGAGATGTTGTACGGGAGAAGGTGCAGGACCCCGATATGTTGGGGAGAAGTTGGCCAGAGGCTCATGGGGAGCACCGAAGTGGTGCTCAAGACGACCGAGAGGATTCAGCAGGTTCGGAGTAGGCTTCAGACTGCTCGGAGTCGGCAAAAAAACTATGCCGACAAGCGCCGATCAGACCTGGAGTTCTAGGTTGGAGATATGGTTCTCCTGAAGGTGTCACCTTGGAAGGGCGTCATCCGATTCAGGAAGCGAGGCAAGTTGGGCCCCAGGTACATTGGACCCTTCAGGGTTCTGGCCCGGGTGGGCAAGGTAGCATACTGGCTAGATCTGCCAGCTGAACTCAGTCAAATCCAGAACACATTCCAAGTCTCGCAGCTGCAGAAATTCCTAGTGGACGACTCAGAGGTGGTGCCTTTGGAGGATACTCAGGTTGATGACAGCTTGAATTACTTCGAGTGGCCAGTAGCAATCCTCGACCGGAAGTCGAAGGATCTGAGGAACAAGAGGGTGGAGCTAGTAAAGGTGCAATGGCAGCACTGGAAGGGTTCGGAGTGGACTTGGGAACCGGTAGAAGATATGAGGGATCACTACCCCAAGCTTTTCTAGGAGCGAGTGGCAGACTTCGAGGACGAAGTCTAAAATAGGTGGGGGAGATTTGTAGCACCTGTTTCCTGGTTTGTATTTTAATATAAGTATTTTTGCATTTTTTTAGCTAAAACTCGGCGAGTTGCAGGCCTGACTCGCCGAGTAGAGGCGCGATATCGAGCACGTTTGAGGTGGCGACTCGACGAGTCCATATCCTGGACTCAGCGAGTCCGCCTGTCTGGATGAAACCCTAACTTCAAGGGTTTGCACCATATTTAAACCCCCTTATGCGCCCATGTCTCGCCCCCTTCACTCTCAGAGCACCCTTTGACAAACCCTAACCCTCTCCTTTGTGATATGAGTGTTTGTGTGCTTTTCCTTGAAGTTTGAAGAAGAGAAGGAAGGAAGGACCAAGGAGAAGGAGAAGAGCAAGGATGTAGAACTCAATCCAGAGTCCATTAAGGTATAATTCGGATCTTTTTTGTTGCCATGATGATTTTCTTTTAGAAAACCCCATTTAAGCCATCTTTACCCATTTCCTAGCTTAATTGTAATATTGAGATCATATTGAGTGGAATGGCCTTTGAATCTATCTAGGTTTGAGCTTCAAGGGCCCAAATCTACTGCCTTTATGGAGCTATATTGCATGAAAGCCCTAGATCTACTCTTTTAGTGTGTTTTGAGCCTTAAATTCGTCATTGGTGTTTATCTACACGTAAAGTTGAAAACTTTACGTGTTAATAGAGCCCTAAGAACCTAGATCTACAGATGGAATGAATTGGGTTCAAGCAGAATTGAATATATAGTGATTGCATGCATGCGACTCGGCGAGTCGTTCTTCGGACTTGCGAGTCGAGTCGCGAGTCCCCGATTTTCCCCCTTTTTGAGTTATGTTGAGTGGAATCAGTGAGCTATAAGAAGACTTAATGAGTCGGAAGCCAGACTCAGTAATGGAGGTACTCGGCGAGTCAATGCCTTGACTCGGCGAGTCCAAGGCAATCTTCTTGCCTCAAGAACAGACTCGACGAGTTGTTCATAAAACTCGGCGAGTCATAGACCAGAGTGTTCATCGGATGAAGATGAACTCGAGGAGTTGTTCATACAACTCGATGAGTCGAATGAAGGACTATTAGATATATGTATGAAAGTAGAACTCGTTGAGTTAATGCCTAACTCGATGAGCAGGGACGGGAGTAAGGACAATCGAATGGACAGAGACTCGATGAGTTGGCGAGCCAACTCGGAAAGTCGATTCAACTGGAAGTTGACCTTGACTTTGACTTTTGACTTGGTTAGGGGTAAAATGGTCGTTTTACCCTAAGGGCAGTTAGCAGTGTTTGATTGAGTGTTTCGTGGGAATTGCAGCTGGAGGATTTCCGGAACAGCAGCAACAGACAGACAGTTCCCGCACAGATCAGCAGCTACTTCGAGGTGAGTTACCTTCCAGTAGCGGTGTGTCTATGGCCACAATGCCAGCCCACCAGTAGGAGTTGTGTGTTAGATGATTGTCTTTGTGATATCATCTAGTTTTGCCACTACCTGATATGTTATATGCTAGCTTGATGTGTTACCGTAGTAGAGTTCGGTTGTTAGGACCGAAGGTTAGTCAGACACCCCAGATACGTCTGACAGTATGTGATGTCATGATTATATGCTAGCACGATCTGAGATATATGTTAGGGGTAGTAGGAGGGGAACAGTCCCCGAATTCGGTTGTTAGGACCGAAGGGTAGTCAGACACCCCAGATATATTTGATAGTATGTTATGTTATGATATATGATAGTAGTGGTGGTAAGGGTGAAATAGTCCCCAAGTTTCGGTTGTTAGGACCGAAGGGTGGTCGGCACCCCAGAATGGCCGCACGGGTAGGTCGGCACCCCAAAATGGCCGTACCAGGTAGGCCGTGCATTCCAGAAATGCCTGACAAGTATGGTATGTTATATGATTGTCCTGTATGTTACATGATTGTATGGTATGTGGTATGTTGGGGCAAATCACTAAGATTTGTGCTTACAATTTTCAGTTTGGTTTCAGGTACCTCTTCTTCAAAGGGTAAGGAGCTGGCGCGGTAGCGATACATCATACACATACACTATTTTCCACCTTACGAGATTGTTCTGGGATTTGTACTCTGATATTCAGTTGATTTCGCATTTTGGTTTTTCAAACAAGATATATGATTGTGGAATGTTTTGATCAGACAATGTTTATTTACAAATGCTTTTCAAAGTATTGATTTTAAAATTGAAATTTTTGAACGTAAAAATTAGGCTGTTACAGTGTCACCCACCTCAGCCTAGCATAGAGGGGATCTGTCACACCCCCGAACCGTCAGAAAACAATGGCGGAAACGTTCGGGGCGGGTAACATTTATACTAACCTAAATTAACTTAGGTTTCAATCCAAGCTTAGTTATTACTTTATAAACAATCCCTAAAGGCTAAAAAGGACACAAAGCAACAAGGAGTGCAATGTAGATTCACTCGTGCTAGGCTAGGGTTTAGGCTAGGTTTAAAATTTTGAGTTGTGAGAGTGGTACACACCTAAAAATTACGGCAAATCAAAACTTCAAATCCACATTAAATACAAGATAATGTTGATGTAAGAAACCTACGATTACATAAAAAATAAATCGATAACTTTATAATGGGTTTGTCAAACGAGTGACTGGGGTTGTGCTTATTGATCAAGGAATATAAGGGTTGTGATCAAGGAGTAAAAATAAAACAATACGAGACAAGGAATAATGGAGAAGACGGCTTGGTATATACCAGGTCGCACAATTTTTAACTCTTTTCCCCAAAGAGGAAACAATAATTAGAGAAATCAGAGTGAGAGAGAATAAAGGAAGTGTATCAATGTCTTTGTATCACATAAACATGGAAACATTTAGAATAATTCTAAGTAACTAGAATAAAGAAGCGTGATTGTTCACAAAACGATGTCGTTTTAAAGAGTTCTATACCCAAGATTAGTTACCTAACAACCACATATTCATTTTTCCATATATATATATATATATATATATATATATATATAACATCCCCAAATTCACGGCCAGAAAAGACCGATTTGTTTAAGCTTTGTTTTATAAAAATCAGAGTAATCATTTGATTAAAAGTGTTGCGGAATTTGCTCCCAGAAAGCATGATAAATACTTTATCAAAGCATTTCCGAATAAATGTATTGTATTCATTTTAAAACATTTGGGATGTCCTGGTCAATACAGACACATACGCATAAACAGAACTTACATTTATTTTCACTAATGAGTTACATCTCCTTTAATCTCTCAGTGGAATATGTCTTCGTATCGATACCTGTGATACAAAGAAAACTGAGTGGGTCAAGCTTAGGAGCCTAGTGAGTACATAGGGTTTCAACCCACAATAATACAATTATTATATTATGTCATCAAACAATCATCCTAATTACTCATCCCCATTATCTCTTTTACTCCTTAAGGATTTACCCTAAGAACCACTTATCCTTCATTCATTCATTTCTAAAAATTGACCTAGGGAATTGGCACGAAGCCCATTACTGCCAAGGCTCTTAAATTACATTTGGTGAACACGTAGTTTAAAAAGTCTAGTAAACACTCAGTTCAAAAATACGAAATGAAAACCTAGTTCCAAAAACACCTAATGAACACAAAGTCTAAAAATTACATTATGAATACGATCTCCTAATGAACAGAGTCCAAAAGCACCTGGTGAACACAATCACCTAATGAACACAAAGTTCGAAAGCACCTAGTGAACACAATCACCTAATGAACATGGAGTTCGAAAGCACCTAGTGAACACAATCACCTAATGAACACGGAGTTCGAAAGCACTTACAGTTACGAGCCTATTAACGTTCCAATGGACTATTTAGAATAGTCTGAGGTCATTGTCTTGGATGACTATATCATCTTAAACATCGAGACCTATCATGATTTCACGTCCTTACACACCAACCATTTCATCTACCCATGTTCTACCCAACATATTTGTAGATATAAGATATATATATATATATATATATATATATATATATATATATATATATATATATATATATATACGGTTTAAATCATTTAAAACCTATATAAATCATTCATTCAACACTCATCTCAAATAAACAAACAATATATAAACACATAGCACATATTTTATAGCAAATACTTCATATCTATGTGTTAGGAGAAAGTAAATACACACTCACTTGATTAGACGATGCTCGGACAACACTACGGCTCTTCAAATACTATTCTTTTGATGTAACCGGGATATCTTCACACACCAAGCTTCTCGCGGGCAGAGCATCTACTTGAAACTCTTTTCTTCTCGAGATCTTCGGAGCTTCGGGACTCGCTTCGGGTATCGGGGATGATATCGGGGCTTCGGGGGTGCTTCAAGATGACTATAGAGAGTGGGAGTAAGAAAATAACAACCAAAATCAGATGCCCTTCGATTTCTAGTTATAGGGTTGAAATACTGAATTCACGCCGTGAATCTAAAAAATTCACGTCGTGAGTTTGGTCAGGCATAGGTCATTGCATTCTTCATTAGTCCACTTGTTCTGGAAGACGCCCAGACCCTGTGTGTTCACGTCGTGAACTCTGCATAGTGTCGGAGTTCGAGCCCCGAACTTCAGAAATTCATATCTTTCGTATATGAGCTCCGTTTTCGACGTTCTTTATATGCACGCGTAGGTGAGATTACGCTCTACAACTCTCGTTTAGACTACGTCGGCTAATTTTGAATTTATTTTTTTTATATTATTCTTAGTAGGCCGGGATAGGAAAACTCTGTTAGAAATTCATAACTTCTTCATCTGATGTCCGTTTTCGTCTGTCTTTCATCTGTTGCACTACTATCGATGAGATCTTCGATTCTCGTTTAGATTGTTTCGGCTAGAAATCACTCGGTCTTAAATACGAACTTTGGGCTGCATATCGCTAAGTTGAAACTTAGAAAAATCAAACTTCCTCATACGAAGTTAGATTTAGACGTTCTTTTTATGTAAGCTCTCAATTTAACGTTTTCTACGACTTTTTTTTGGATCACTAAGGCTAATTATCGCTCTATCGTAAATTCACTATTTACGTTGCGCTGTGTCGTTCCAGTTATGTCGCGAAACTTTGACAGGTCATAACTTCTTCGTTATAACTCGGATTTTGGCGTTCTTTATATGTACGGAATGCTTGTAACATATACTACAACTTAGTTTAAGATTACTCTTTCCAAATAATCTTCCATCAAAAGTCATTTTTGACGCTCATTGTCCTTAAATTGAGTAGCCCTAGTCTACGAGCATTATAATATATATATATATATATATATATATATATATATATATATATATATATGTTTAGGTTCAATGGAAAACAAAAAACCCTAAAAATCATTAAAACGCATAAAAAAATACTTATAGATCACAAGACTTTTTTTTTGAACTTTTTTTATCAAAAAATCGCAACTTTTAGGTCAAAATCACTGAAATAATTTTTCGAAAAGCGAAATTGTAAACATGCTGCGATTTTTTAATAAAAAAATTCAAAAAAAAGTTTCGTGATGTCTTTGTATTTTTTTATGCATTTTTGTGATTTTTAGGGTTTTTTAGTTTCCCAAATAACCATTCTCTCTCTCTCTCTCTCTCTCTCTCTCTCTCTTTATTGTGTGCATGTACGATTGATTCTGAACCGATCATTTTAATTATTTTAATAAAATAATTAATACATATTAAATGCTGATGATTTAATTAATAGTCATTATATCTGCAACATATTATATACATTAATTAATTTGTTAAAATAACTAAAATGATTGGTATAGAATCAATCTTACATACATACAATAGATAGTTAGAACACAATAATCTAACATATTATATATATATATATATATATATATATATATATATATATATATATATATATATATATTGAAAATAAATAAAGAACAAAAAATAAAGTTGAAAAACAAAAATAAATAAAATATATAAAAGAAGAAAAATAAAGTTAAAATGCCATATTGTCTAATTTTTTTGCAAATTATGAATTTGGACTTTAAACATAGAAGAAAGATAAAATAGTTAATAAAACTGATTAAATGAGAAAAATGATAACTCTAGTCAAAAGTTATAGCCATAGCCAACCAAAAAGAAAAATATTAGGCTTTTTCGCAAATGTAAACTTTAACTGTTATATTATCAGTCCTGTCGTATTCTCTTGAGCTTTCGCTGGCATCGCACTAAACCTCCCCTTTCCACGTCATGTTTACATGTTCTCCTCCCCTTTATATTATAAATAAATAAATATGTAATTTACTCTTCAATTTAATATAACGAGGACAAAATTCGCAGACAAAAAAACCCATAGCACACAACCCCCAAAGCATTCGTGCGGTTCATTCGGTACTCCCCTTTGGCCTTTGCCACGCATTTGACTCTTTAGCAAATCGGAGTTCAATTGGTCAGAAACGTCACTCAGGTTAGTTTAGACAATTTGGTTATCTTTATGTGTTTCATGAAATGCATTTTGAACTGTTTGCTAATTTGAGTTTCGTTTGTTGTGATAAGTATCCATGTTACTTGAAATGTTTTGATTATCTAATTATTTGGTCTTTTTGTTGATTTTTTCTGATGTCTTATGATAGTTGGATAATTGATATAGTGTATCATTCAAGCGTTTGGATTATCTAGGGTTTGTTGGAATTTGGTGTTTTTGCTTCAAGACAGGAAAAATCATTAGCGTAAGGAGAGATAAATAAAGGAACAATTTTACCATGTGGCTGATCTGCCTTTTTCTTTTTTAAGAGCATTCATCTCTGTTGAACTGGTAATTAGATTGCATATGCTATAGATATTTTGTGCTTGTTTTCATTTGCGAATCCTGTTGATTTTCTGCTTGTTTTCTCTTTTGCTGTTTACAAGTGTTGTATGATTAAGTGCAATTTGTATTTTACCATCAATATTTATTTTGTCTTTTGCTAATGTAGAAATGGATATGACAAGGAGAGTGACTAGAAACCAGAATGATGATGTTGCATCTAGCAGTATGACTATCAAGACAGATGATGTGGGACCTTGGTCATACCTCAACGATGATGTGCTTTTATTAGTTATGATGCAACTTGGGGTCATTGATTTTGTTGCTTTTAGTGGTGTCTGCAAGTCATGGAGATCCGTAGCACTCCGTAACAGGAAAAGTTTTATGGCATCCAAACCACCGATGCTGACACGTATCTGTGGTGATCTTAATAAGAATAAGAAATTCCGCGTAGATGACCATGAAGGAAGAAAGTTTAAAACCATAATTCCCCATTCTGCTGACTGGCACTATCAAAGATTAACTTCTTGTTACTTGATATTGTTCAGGTGGACTACCAAGGAATACTGGCTTGTGAATCCAATCACTAGACATGAACTTATTTTCCCTCCTATCCCTTGGAAGACTGATTATGATTCCAGATCTGTCCTAGTCTTTTCACCTTCAATCTCTAAATCGGTGTTTGTTGTGTTAGCCCATAGTCAAATATGGTTTTCTATAGAGGATGAGGGAACATGGAATCATGTCTCCTCTTTCGACCTCGAATTTTGTAGGGATTTACATCTTTTTAAGGGGAAGATATATACCATAGACACGAATAATTTTAATTTATGTGAATTCAGACTCAATCCTGAGCCCAAAGTGACGTTGCTCGAAACTAAGAATCTTCCGGACGATCCGGAAATACTTTTTCCGCAGCTTGTAAGTTGCGGTGAAAACCTTTATTTGATGGGAAGCTCAGTATACGCAGAAAAGTTCAATGTTTTTAAACTAGATTTTGGTGAAATGGAATGGGTGCATTTTGAAGATACAAGAGACGAATGTGGTTTCTTTCTAAGTGAGGAGAATTATAGTGCTGCTGTTAAACCAGAGCTGTGGGCTGACCCTTGGTCACATTACGAGGCATATGATATTGATAATGGAGGTGAACATGAGAAAATATTGTTTTCTGCAATCAGAGGGTGGTATTTCCCGCATGAATGTGAGAATGTTAATCTCATAGAAGAGTCATGACTTTGAAATGCGTGGCTAATGCATCTGGTTTAATTCATATCAAATTATAGGTTTTATCTTTAAGCCTTCTTATGATTAAGATGATGGTGGTTTTTTTTTTATGGGTGAGGTGTTGTAGTCATTTTTTTTTCTGATATCTATTGAAAATCCCAGAGATTATTAATAGCAACCATGGCTCTTCCCTACAGATTTGCCTTGGTCATTGTAGTTCAGTTATAGCTTATTAGAGTCTGAAGTCGTCGGCTGAACACCTATTTTTGCAGCAAAGGATTTCCTTGCATGAAGTTAGATTGGTGTGATTGTGGTAGTGGCTCTATGTCGAGACTTGTTTCTCTGATATTTTTTCATTCCCGATTACCAGTTAGTGATTTTAGGTGACACTGATTTTAGTACTCACATAAAAATTATTAAATTAACTAAACGAACCTAAGTGACGTTCTGGACTAGAATCAGTTCCGATTTCCTAAATAATCATTAGATGCCTGATGAAGAGGAGTTTGGGGTTTTGAGGTCTGTTGTAAATAAAAGAGCAGTTTTAAGCCTGGATCCAGATGGCATGTATTCGGTTTCTTTGATGAGAAAGATATTGATATTTCACATTTTGGGACAAACTTTCGACATTTGCATCAATACGCATTTTCCTTTCTCAAAATTTCATTCCATACCAAATTGTTGACCATAGCAGAAAGTCAACTTATGAAATTACTAAACTTGATCAATCGCATATACATGCTTCTCTGATCTTTGGTGCTTTTAGACATGATACAAAGATGCATTTTACTGCCCCAATCTCAATTTCAACATGACAACATGCATTCAAGGCTTTCAAAAAGGTTTTCACTTATTCAAAACTCTTATTTATACTGTTTTATCTAAATACATTTTAAACTGGTTTGTAAATGCTCCAAAGATTTCTAAAGGTTTTCAAACTCATCTTACCAAATGTGATTTTTCCTGAGTATAAAGGTTTTTCCAAGGCTTTCATCGAAGTTCTCTTTCACGACGTATACTTTTACTTGTTAGTTACTGCTGCTTCGCTTTTACTTATTTTATACTCCTACTTGGTAACGCTTTCACTTCTTGAAGCGCTTATACCTGTTATTGCCTCTATTTCACTTATACTGGTAGTCACTTATACCTGATAGACGCTCTTACTTCACCAGTTGTCGCTTCTACTTCGTGGTACACTTATACTTCATAACGTTTCCACTTTGTGATACACTTATACCTGTTGGACGCTTATACTTGTTCACACTCTTACTTAGTGATACGCTTCTACTTCACTTATACTTGATATCGCTTCTACTTCACTTAAACTCGATACGCTCCTACTTCACTTGTTGTCGTTTCTACTTCGCGATACACTTACTTTTGGCACGCTTATACTTCACGATTCGGTTATTCCACACTGTACACTTATACTTCACGATATAAATCCACTTGTTACACACTCAAGCGTAGTTAGATGTATGTCTGTGCTTGTCTAGATGCATATAAGTAATGATTGAAGGACTTAGGAAGGTTTGTCCGTCCTATTTCCTTTTCTTCGTTGAGATGTGGTCTGGTGGGATCGGATGTCCATCCGAAGGTCGTTTGATTCATTAGTTATATATTATATACACAAGCATAGACATATGGGTTTACTTCAGTCAGTTCAGTTATGAGTCTCTACCTCTAGTTCAGCACTTACATTAGAAACCCACTATTTGGAAGTCTCTACCCACTATTTGGGATGCATCTTCAGGACACGGCCTTCTCCGTCGTCTAGTTGGTAACCAGAGTCTCCTGTAGGGAGAACGGACATTGTGTGTATAGATCTATATGGGATTGACACCCCCGCACCCTGACTGCTAGCTACAGTCCACGGCCTACCAAGCCAAGGGGTGACAAATGTCATATTCTCAAGACGCTCGTAGGGCGTCTGGTACTCTAGTGTCGGTTAGTATGGTTACGAGTATCCCGGGTTACCTTATAATTCATGGTCTTAAGGTAACGGTATTTCACCGGCAATTTACACTGTATGCTGGTAACTCATTTCCAGAGTCACACTGTTTGACCTTACAAGATGTATCTTTCATTTGATACTGTCTGCGGTCTGTATTCTCTGTTTTGACCTTGCAAGATGTATCTTTCATTTGATACTGTCTGCGGTCTGTATTCACTGTTTTGACCTTGCGAGATGTATCTTTCATTTGATACTGTTTGCGGTCTGTATTCTCTGTTTTGACCTTGCAAGATGTATCTTTCATTTGATACTGTCTGCGGTTTGTATTCACTGTTTTAGACCTTACCAGTTGTATCTTTCATTTGGTACCTTCTGAGGTCTGTGTCTTTATTTGTTAGACGGAACCAGGTGTGTCGTTCGTTCGATACTCTCCTGGAGTCTATGATTCCTTTGCCTTAGTCAACAGTCCTCACTGCTGAGGCCTATGTTATTTCCCTGACTTCTCTTGCTTTCTTTAATAATCAAATTCAGTATTTTGATAATGACAGCGATTAAGGGAAAACTACTTTTTACCACACTAACTCCGTCCAGTCTTGGTAGAAGACTGCTTTATTTAAAGAAAATATAGGATTTTCTGGAAAGAACTCTAATACACTGTAAATTCTTAAACTACTACATTATAAAGTTATTTGAATAAAAAGTCACTAAATGCTTATGAACTCACCAGCATTTGTAAAAATGTTGATACTCGCTTTTCAAATAACTTATATTCTCAGGTTAGCATTAGACAAGTACATCCCTGGAGCTGATGATGAAGATAGCTTAGTACCATGTTGTACTTATTACATTTGCCTATATTACTTTGATATATTGTAATGTAAACCATGTAGAACTATTACTATTAATGCAATGTTTTGTTGTACTTTGATTACTATAATGCATGTGTTGTGATACTTGACATGACGTCATCCACCCCAGAACGTTTCCGCCGTTCCGGTTTTGGGGTGTGACATTATCTAAATATAAAAATATGTTAAAAGTTATAAATTCATTTGATGTTTTTGTATTCATCAAAAACTGTATTTCGTTTCGATATTATACTTTATTTTCTTTTTGACGTATATGGATTGATGTAAAACACTAAAATTTATGGTTATGTGTTATTTTAATGTATTTGGATTCATCTACAACTTATTTTTATGTGTATTTTTAATGTTTGAACTTATAAACATCAAATTCCTAATTTCTATATGTATGTATGTGTAGGAAAATAGAAAAAAAACATGAAAAATATAGAAACTGATTCACGAACCGGTTAAACCGGTTGAACCGGGAAAAAACCGGTTTTTAAAACATTGACACAGATAATGAGAAGACAAAACTGCAAAAATAGTCCCTGTGGTATGCATTTTTTTGGGGTTTTAGTCCAAACCACGACTTTTTTGGATTGGTGGTCCTTTTGATCTAGTTTCTTTGCGTTTTTGGTCCCTCTGTAAACTCAAAAGACTATTATGCCCTTGTGATATATTTTTTTTAAGATTTTTCTATTTAATTTAAATGAAAAATAAAATTATTAACTAATTTGGGGCCCACATTCTCTCTCTCTCTCTCTCTCTCTCTCTCTCTCTCTCTCCCTCCTACAAACAAGATGAAAAAAAACCCAGATTATAATGAAATAATAATCTGACAAAATTGGCTCCTCATCAACGTTTGATCAAGCTTCGTCTTTCATTCTGAGCCACATATCTTCATCTACCCATCTTATTGTTTAAACACTACATATCTTCATATGTCAATTGTTTTTTCTCCACAAAAAAATCTATTGTTCTTCATAAGTTCATCAGCTAAAATCCATGAAATTCACCTTCTTCTTTGAAACCCATTTTGATTATCTCAACTCAACAGCTCGATTCCTTCTACTAAATGTTAATCAAACAATGCTGCTGCCATTTCCAATAAACCATTTCTTCATTGACAACGACAAACTGAAAATTCAATAGTCAAATGAACACCTTACTCCTTAATCATCACCGCCCCTAATTTCTCCTCCTCCCACAAACTAGAAAGTTCCAAGTACTGATCATGGAAACGAAGATATGTGAAAGTTTTAGTAACCTAAAGTTTATTTATTATAGTCAACCCAAAACCAGATGCGAGAATTGAAGAAAAGAAAATTAGTAATAAATCGGTTTCTCCTGATTTCTCCCTTTCCACGCTTGGAAGTGAATCGATTTTTGAAGCTGTTTCATCTTCTACATCGGTAAGTTGACTTTAGGGTTTTGATTCTCGATTAGAAACACTTCTTCCATGGGCCATGAAATTTTGGGGAGAAAAAAACTAAAATATTGGAATCGTAACACTTTCAGAGCTCCATCTGTTTGCAAGATCTAAAAACAAAAGCCCTCTTATAGGTTCCATTAGAGTTTTTTGTATCTTTTTCTTCCTTCCTCTTTACGAACTTCGGATCTCAAGAAAACCCAACACAAACTAGCTAGAAAACCCAGAGTCCCATGAATCATTTGTAGCAGATTCCAATGATTGATTTTGATTCTTGGCGTAGTCCAACAATATACCATCGCATTTGGTTTAGGGCTAGATTAAAGACGAGGAACTTGAGTATTACGATTTAGGATTTGGACTTGGATGTAAAGATAATATAATGAGATAGCAATGTTCTTGATGTGTGGATCTGAAAATGAAAACAACCAACGTGTAGTTACGAGAGAGAGAGAGAGAGAGAGAGAATATGGGCCCCTATTTTTATTTTATACATATAAATAATTATAGGAAAATAAAAGAAAAATGGAAAATAAATATAATAAGGGCAATTTAGTCTTTTCAGTTTACCGAAGGACCAAAATCACAAGCAAACTACCTCAAAATGACTACCAATCCAAAAAAGTCATAGTTTGGACTAAAACCCCAAAAAAATGCATACCACAAGGACCATTTTTGCAATTTTGTGAAATTACCCAGGCTTTTGATTTTGACCAAGTCAACTATTTGTATTTTTTTTGCTTACCCTTTTTCTTTTATTTTTTTTAGGGTAAACTAAACGAATGGTCCATGTGGTCTGGGATAGTCAGCACGTTTAGTCCCTAACTCATTCTTTTTTTTTTTTAATAATTCAAACCGTCCGTATAGTATGATTTTGTTGCGTGTTTGGTCCCTACCAAACGTAAAAAGACTATATTACCATTTTTATTTAATTTTCAACTTATATCTTAATTATAATTTAAACTCCCCCCCCCCCCCCCCCCCCCTCTGGTCACTAAGAACCCATACGATGAAGTCTTATCCAATTCAACCCGTACAAAGCAATTTAGTGGGTTTGATTTCTTCATCTGAAACTGAACGAATCAAAGATCACCAAGAGTCCATCATAAATGACTAGCAGTAAGAATTGATTGAATAGTTTGATTTGATATTGTGTAATTCTTACTGTGATGCAAAGTAATTAGTTTGAAATTTAACATCAAATTGATGTCTGCACACAAAAAATGTTAGTACGCCTGCATGATTAATTTTCTATCTAAATGGGTCACACATGCTTTTTAGAGTTATGCTATAGTTATCGTTCGATTCTTACTTCTTAATGCTTAATGAATGACTAGTTTGATTTTATTGATAATTGTTTTTTGTAAGTATGCAAAATATATATGTTTTTTAAGATATTAAAAGTCTAAAAAACTAACGAACGGGGTACCCGTTTTTGGAACCGCTATCCGCCGGTTGCGGTTCCGGTTCAAATATTTTAGGAACCGGTATCATCGGTTCCGGTTCCGGTTCCAACTTTCTAGGAACCGCCGGTCCCGGTTCCAGTCAAATATGGCGGGTACCTACCTATGCTTACCCCTACGTCGTCCGAAGTGCTTAGGTCGTAGTTTAGTCTAAGCTAATTTGATGAGCTTAACTGTCAAATGTCCACGTGTTAGTTTAAGATTAGATGAGTATGTAGTTCACATGCCTATATATATATATATATATATATATATATATATATATATATATATATATATATATATATATATATATATATATATATATTAGAAAAGTTTGAGGCCAGTGCTAAGCACTACCCTAGGAGGGTAATAATGTATTTTGTTACCGTTAGCTAATATATATTGTGCTAATACCTTAAAAAAATGTAAGTACAATGCTATAAATGGATGAATTTTCAATGTAAAACATGATGCAAAGAATTATAGGAAGGAAGCAAGTCGCTGGTATTTGGATGAGGTGGCAACTCTTGAAATTGGACTTTTGATTTAGGGAACCTTAATTACAAGCATCAGTTGCAGAACCTAGTTATAGTTATTAATTTCGAGGTAATTAAAAGAACTCTTGGAATTTTGACTAACTTCTAGTCCTAGGGCCTCAAACACCACCATGGAGTCCTTAGTAACAAATCAGGCTCTATCCACATGTACTGTCCACAAACATCTGAACACATGAAAATCCAAAACAAACAGAAAAAAATACATTGTTATTAAGGACAAAATATTGCTATTAAAACTAATTAATGAACATTTGTTTAGATTCAATAGTCAACAATATCCAAAAAAATATACACATAACATTTATTGTCTAAATAAATAACAAAATGTGTTACGCATAGTCCAAATTTCCACTTCTGTTAAAATAGACATTCACTGAATTCTGCAAGTTCATCTTCATCTTTGCTATAATGATACATAAATTGCTCCTTAACATGACAAAAATTATTCCTAAGATAATATCTTATTATAATATAATATTAAGAAAAAGATTTTACATCAAATGATACCAAGTAATTGTTAGAATAATATTTTGGACTCAATAATATCCATTTCATTTGTTATTATCATGAAACATATTCAAATATTTGAATAAAAGGTAAAGATTTCATATTAACAAAAAGTTTCTACCTTCTACTAGTTTCCAAGGGCTTTGTGATTTTATAGTATGCCAATCCATTCCATTAAGAAATGATATTTTTAAATGAAGTATGATCGCCATGCTTGTATCGAATCTTTTTGTTGGATCAGTATCCTGCTTCATTTTTTACAATTTAGTTTACTCTAAATAGAATAATTGAAAAAAGAAATCGAACCTGATGCTGCAATTGGAAGGACTGTTATCTGGATAACTTACATGGGCTTTACACTACCAAAATCATTGATATTTATGTGTACAACTGATGTAAGAAGCATATTCTCTAACTGTCATTAACATGTTATTAGTATTATTTATTAAAAAAATTTCATGTGACAATTACTTTATTGTTATGGTTATCAATGCTATCGATTGCAACAAAATAATACAAAGTTTTTCATTGAATTAGCTTAATGTATTGATGTATGTGACACAAACAATGTATGTATCCAAGATCATCTACAACTTCATATGTATAAAAGCAAGCTTTATCCTTATGTTAATTGGCTGTTCTACCAAATATATGAGAATTAAATGGAGCTTCATGCTTTGGCATGTATACAATGTTGCCTCATTCTAAACATAATTCACAACAATAAAATATCCATATGAATTTATGTAAAATTTTAGTAATTCTTTTTTTGCTTTTGCATATCTTCCGGGATGGTATTTAATAGAATTTACACCTGCCAACGATTCTTGTCTTTGTAATGCTTGGAATCAGTCATATTCTATTCCGCATGTCTCCATCTGCATGAATGGTACACTTAAGACCAGATTTTTGTAGCTTGAATTTGACAGCCATTTGTAAGAAGTTTATATTTTGCTCATGGTGTTATGCCTTCCTTGTATCATTACTCATTATGATCCAAAAAATCGAAATGAAATAGAGATATTAAGGGTGCGTTTGGTTGTAGAAAACTGTTTTCATTTTCTATGAAAATGTTTTCAGAAAATAGGGTTGAGTTTTCATTTTCAATTTTCAATGAAAACGCGTTTGGTTGGAAATGGTGAAGTTTTCATTTTTCATCTTAGAAATTTGGAAAACTTTGGAAAACTATAAAAATCACTTTTCTAATTTACATAAAATTTGGAAAACTGAAAATTTTCATTTTCTTAGAAAACTTTGGAAAACTGAACGAACCAAACACGTTTTTGAAATTTCCGATTTTCTTGAAAAATTTTCTTAGAAAACTGAAAATTTTTCCACAACCAAACGCACCCTAAGGTAGATCAGAAATACTGAAATTTAGGGATGGAAAAAAGGAATAAAAAAAAAGAACTCAATGGTCTGATCTGAAATATTGAAATGAAACTGAGATATTAAGGCTTGAAAATAGAAAACATAACTCAATATGTAACAAAAACCACAAATCATGCAAAAATCAGAAAAATGAAATAGAAAGAAGAGAAAATTTAACAAAGTGGCTAGTAAGAGGAACGAGCCGAGCGAGTTTCCATCCCTTTTTTCTCGCTCTGTCTCTCTGCAACTACCAAATTAACTACAAAAAACAAAAAAATTATTCAAGTTGGAACATAAAACTGACTTACAGAGAAGGAGCAGTGATACATACATGTCTCAATTGTGAAACGATGGTGTGGTGACGTGTATTGAAAAGCCACCAAACATCCTCACTAGCTTCCACCATCATCGACCGGTTGTTCTTTTGTGAGTTTATAAAAAGATATAAAGGGGAAGCGATGGTGGAAAAAATAATAAAAAGGTGAATCAAATATATTAAAAATAGATAAAGATAAGTGAACCTTTGTTATCTTGGTGATCCCAAATTAGATCCAAATGTTTGCCCCTGATGGCCCTTAGTGCCTTCTTTTATGATAAAAACTGTCAAATCCATGGGACTGCCAGTATCTTCATATCCATTGTATCTCTTAAAAAATCAAGTTTCACAACACAAAACCTAAAATACTATCTTTTTGGTTTCAAACCCAAATTACAATCCAAGAACCTAATTCTTAAAGCCAAGAAATCGAAAACTTACCTATAAAAAACATGCACAGTTGCTTGTATCAAAGGATGAACCCAAGAAGAGAAAACTGCAAGAATCACAAACATAAAAAGGGTTTCAATCTTTCAAATCCTAAAACAGAAACAATCATAAAATTCTGAGTTTAAATTACATACCTTTGACGGCCGACATGAGAGACTTCGACTTGCCACAGAGTTCGGAAGTCAAAATCGTTGAATTTGTAACTTCAAAATTCAAACTGAGTTTATCTAATAGATACATGAAAATATAATTGGTTCCTCGGATAACTAAGAGGTGGCATACGAGTCTCAAGAAAATATTAATATTGTAGGCTGCAAAAGTCCCAAAATGGTTCTGATACAACCAGGATACATAATCCCAAAAGCTTACATCATTATGTAGTTGTATACTGTTTATGTTTATTTCTTAGAAAAACTCTATAAATATACATTCTTAACAATCTAAAGGGATTTTAATCATGCTGATGTAACTTGGGCATTTTTCAGATTCAAGATGAAACTGTCAATGGGAACTGTACATTATGTTGCATAGAACAGACAAGTATCTGGGGTTGAAGACGTAACAATTTTACTGTTTTTCTGCCTCTCTCATTGCTAAAAACTTCAATTACACTTGGGTTTGATTCAATCTCCAAATAGCAAATGGGCTTCTCTGTTCTATAATTTTTATAATAAATGGCTCATAGATAATGATGTTGTGGCTTTTGTTAATTGGATGTCGTTTTTACCAATCCTATAAAGATGTTTCATGAGTCAACTCGGGCACCGAATGAAGAAGAGAAGGGCAAGATGTTAAAAGAGGCTGTGCATTTGAGTATTATTGCAAATGAACATATTGAATATGGTAATGTTTAACTTTCTGTAGTTTTGTTGCATTTCAATAAATTTTCGAAAGTATATAAAATTGTACAGCTTATGGTTATAAGGATTTGGAATTCCATTATTGATTTATGCCTTGTTATGGAATGTTAATGCAAAAAGACTTGTTTGTGATCTCAAACAACTGATGCATCTGGAAGTTTTGTGCCTCTATTTATAGCATTTATTCTTAATTATCTTCCCAAATGTCAGGTGGTTAACATATGAAGAGGATAACAATATCTGCCATTATCTTTTAACCTTGAGAATTTGGTACATAATATATTAGTTTACAATTGAAAAGTTATCGTCTGATGCCTAATTTTCAATTTTCATTATGGGAACCGTAACTGGAACTGCTGGTTCCTAGAATGCTGGAATTGGTGCCAGTTACATAGGTTCTTAGTATATTTGAACTGCTTCTGAAACTGTTTATAATTTGTAAAAGTAAGTTTAGAAAATTTAAACTTTAGTCTTTTAAATGAGTCAGGTTATAATTTAAATGGTAAAGCCATATTGGCTTCTAATTTCTTCATGGATTGAGCTACCATTGCAAAATTCAGCAAAAATAAATATAGACATTTGTTCCTTGACCAACATTGATTGATCTATAACTCTCTGTATAGAATGTATTCAATATAGAGTAAAAGTATATGTAATTGCTTTATTGTTAATCCACTGAACTTTTGAATATTTTATGCTACAGGTTTGTACTATGCCTTGCTTAAAACTGTGTATCTATAATATTTGTCAACTTCATCACTCACAAAATTATCTTTTGGTACTTCCAAAAAATACCTCATGGTTGAAAGGCTAATGTTATAATTTGTAAGCGTTTAGAGGTGCAAATGTCTTCGGTTTTGTTTCTTTTTGACTTAATAAACATAGTAAGTAAAAAAATTAACTGGTTTAGACTTTAGATATATGTATATGTTTCTTTTTTACTTAATATGTAATGGATGTCTTAAATGCTAAAGTGATATAATACTTTATAAATTTATACGTCGTTTGTGATTCTTTTTTACATATTTACCCTCACATATCCACAATTAACCTTAACTACTAGCGTGATTTTACATATGGTTTTTTTTTCTTATTTTTTAAAGGTTTTTTGTGCTAATAACCCACGTTGTGTGCTTATATAAATGTTTATGGATTATAGTACAGGTGGCAAAATGATTTGTGTTTGCATTCTCATTTCTAGGTTGTTGTGTATCCTTGTTCTATAATTTATTTAATTAAATTCTTTTACTTTTTGTTTTATATAAGTGTTGTTTTGTTGTTGATATTCAATATGATTCTAGGAATTAAAGCTTTTTTAAGAAAATTAAAGCCATTTATTTATATTAAAGTGGGTCAATATAAATGTTTTGTTTGATTAAAAATAGATACGTTTAATTTCGATAAACAACCCAAAATCTTATATTGCAAAATCAAATAAATTTTTTTTAATTTATTCTAACATTTTTCATCAATTTAAATAGTTTATCATGTTATTTTTTTATTTATTTGAAAATTTAAATCTATTTAATATGATAATTATATTTTTAATTTATAACAATTAGTAATAAATAATAATGTTGTTATTTGTCCTATTAAAATAAAAAAATAAAATAGTTTTTTTAATCATATTCACAAAGTGCAAGCACGCTTCATAAATTTAGGACTTAACAATTATAAAAAAAAAAATGAAAGAGAGCCTTAATAGTAAAATGCTTATACTTTCAATAATTATGTTTTTAGTTTAATCTTTTTCTATATTTAGAAATCCTATACATTTGTCATAAAAGTTGAAAATGAACTACAATTTGTATACAACAAAAAATAATATATTGTAAGGAATAACACGTTTTACTTTTTATCAGTATATGTTACTTTTTACATGTAATAACAATGAAGTTATAATTTTTTCTCCTAAAAAAATAATGTACTTACAATCATTTTCAAATCAAAATAATGTTCTTGTAATTATAAGAATATATTTCTATTTTCATTTCTAATTCATGATTTTACATTAAAAATCCACCTAACACAATATAGAATTAGATAAGGTAAAAGAAATACCCACATTACCATCTACGGTCCGTGCTTAGCACGGGCTAAAGTATTTCTAGTATATATATATATATATATATATATATATATATATATATATATATATATATATATATATATATATATATATATATATATATAGGGTTAGGTTATTTTGTTTTCACTATCTATTGTGTGCATGTATGACTGATTCTGGACCAATCATTTTAGTTATTTTAAGAAAGTAAATAATAAATATTACATGTTAAATGTCATTTATATGGTTTTTATCACGCCACGTATCCTACCTTCGGAACCAAGCCATGGACATCAATGTCGATTCACACCGCCTCGTTTCCACTGCGTCGTATCGGACTGGTAAGCCACTAGGGATCTCATTTTCGTTTCATTGCCACTTCCAATTTCTCAAATAGGGGTTACTGTTGGCCGACGGCTTAAGTGATCGACGATCTCCTTCTTTTCCACCATCACTATCATGTTTTCTTATGAGGTTAGTTTGCAGATTTTTTATTTCAAATGGTTGATTCGTTATTCCTTTTGAACCAAAAAGAAAGCACACAGATAGGTTTTCTTCCTTTCCCTTTTCTTTACTTCATGAACCCTAACAACCAAATTCAATGGATGTTCATATTGATCGCATCACCATTTTACCCACATATTCCCCTAAATTTTATTACGATCTTCTCCAAGATTCTTTTTCTTCTTCAAGCCTCACCCCCTTCCCTTCAACTTAATTACTTTTCCTTCTTGATCCTGCAACCAGGATCCATATTCCACATCCTCCGACTTCAGCCCTAAGAATGATCTTTTTTATGTCAATACAATTTGAAGTCAGTTTGAATTTTGAAGTTACAAATTCAACGATTAATTTGACTTCCGAACTCTGTGCCAAGTCGAAGTCTCTCATGTCGGCCGTCAAAGGTATGTAATTTAAACTCAGAATTTTATGATTGTTTCTATTTTAGGATTTGAAAGATTGAAACCCTTTTTATGTTTGTGATTCTTGCAGTTTTCTCTTCTTGGGTTCATCCTTTGATACAAGCAACTGTGCATGTTTTTTATGGGTAAGTTGTCGATTTCTTGGCTTTAAGAATTAGGTTCTTGGATTGTAATTTGGGTTTGAAACCAAAAAGATAGTATTTTAGGTTTTGTATTGTGAAACTTGATTTTTTAAGAGATACAATGGATATGAAGATACTGGCAGTCCCATGGATTTGACAGTTTTTATCATAAAAGAAGGCACTAACACCCCGCTCCCGAGTTATAGCAAAGAAAAGAAGAGAAGAGAAAAGAAAGTAAGAAGAGAAAAGAAAGGAAAAAGAAATTGTCATTTGTGCTCCCGAGTTGGAGAGAAATGGAAGGAAAGTTAAACATTTTGTTCTTTCTTTTCAAATCCTCCCAAATCGGGAGGAAACGTAGGAGGGAAAGTTTTCCTTCCATTTCCTTCCACTTCCTTCCTTTAATGAAACTCGGGAGCACCATTCTCTCTTGCTTTCCTCTCATTTTCTCCCATTTCCTTTCTTTTCTCTCTTTAAGTTGAACTCGGGAGCGGGGTGTAAGGGCCATCAGGGGCAAACACTTGGATCTAATTTGGGATTACCAAGATAACAAAGGTTCACTTATCTTTATCTATTTTTAATATATTTGATTCACCTTTTTATTATTTGTTCCACCATCGCTTCCCCTTTATATCTTTTTATAAACTCACAAAAGAACAACCGGTCGATGATGGTGGAAGCTAGTATATAAATATATATATATATATATATATATATATATATATATATATATATATATATATATATATATATATAAACCTTATTTATCTCTTTCCGCTAAAATCAAATTCATACAGTTTAAGGGACGCCACGTCGATTCCCTTCTTAACGACGCCATGACATCAACGTCGATTCATAACATCATATTTTCACCGCTTCTCCTCCCCCACGTTTAAAACCACTGCTTTGCTAATCACTTTCCGACCACTCGTTTCTCTCTTCTCCCTCTTCACCCTTCTATTGGGTCGCCTGTCTTTGACATATTAATGATTGCCTCTGCACTAAAGCGGCTGTTTTTTTCATTTAATCGAAAGGATTAAGCGGAGGACGATGGAACGACACCAACTAAAAATTCCAAGAATGGATTGAGCAAGGTAACATCCTCAATGGATGAGAGGTTAGGCCATGAAAGTCGGCTGTTTTTCTACCCTCTGCTTCGCACCTACACCTGTTGTTTTGCACATTTATCCATTATCTCCATTTTCCCTGACGATGCCCTTAATCAATTTATGATTTATATTTCATTATTTATTTCAGTTCTTAAACTTTGTAATCGGAATGCTCTGTTATTTTCTTTATTTTTGCGTTGGTTGAATCGCCTCAGTTGTTCCTTCATGGTCTAAGGTTTCAGTTTATGCATCTCTCTCTCTCTCTCTCTCTCTCTTGATGGTAAGAGTATAAATTGTTGATGGACCGATTTATAGAATATTTACTTACCTTGTGGGTTGAGTTCCCGGTTTGACTCAAGATCCTCAAGATCCTTTCCATCTCTCACATTGGGGTTTATCTCCATCTATAAATATATGTGATGAGGAGCAAATCAATACACATGAAAATACACATGTAAATTCGTTTAGGGTTTGCTGAGGGATTTTAGAGAGAGCTCTTGAGATCAACTGGAAAACCAAACTCTAGTTCTTCAAATCCGAAGATTATAATGAAATCAGGTATGTAATCCTTCTTTCATGTCTAAGTTTTCTTTTAATCAGATTCGAGATTAAAGATCTAATGTTTATGCTTCCGCGTTTTATGTTTTGGTTATATGAAAATAACCAACAATTGGTATCAAAGCTACTTGAATCTGTTACTTGAAAATTTCATTTTTTTTAGTTGGATACATTACTTGCTCAATTCGATCTTCAAGGAGTTTGTTGAATCTTGAAGAACTAAACCGACTTTTCTAAACTCCTAATTAAAAGATTGTAGTGATTTTTGTGAGTTACGCTTAAGGTAGGTGAGACTCTATGGATATATGCTTTTTTGTGTTTATGTACAAGAAACAACTTTGATCTCGTCAAAAGTCTTGACAACATTTACATGTAGTCATTTACATTTATATTTTCTTGAAAGAAGAATCACATCGATGAAATCCTATGTAGACAAGTATTACACAAATGACCAAACTATTATTATTTTATTATTTATCTGATTTGTCTACATGGTTTCGGTGTCAAATGCTCTCCGTTTTTTTTCTCTGTTCGTGTTTTTTTTAGAGAGATTTTTTTTTAGCATTTGGGCATTTAATTAATAAGTATAAAAGCATTTGACAAAACCTTTTGATTCTTCAAAAGGGATTTTGACGCACTAATTTTTGTTTATGCTTCAAAAGAGGTAACTTTTAACTTAATAAGGATAAGGGTATTTAAAATATATATATATATATATATATATATATATATATATATATATATATATATATATATATATATATATATATTTTGATTTTGTCAAATCATTTTGATACGAAAGAAATCAGTCCTTATATATTTATTTTTGTCAAGTGATCACAACGTCTATATTTAAAATTTTTTGGTTTATAGATATTGAGTTTTTTTTGGGGTTGTGATTTATATAATATTGTTACAAAAGTAACATATATTATTTTAATTAATTTGGTCGTCAATTTTTAAAGTTTTATATGATATGGTTTATGTGAACTGTGTTCGACCTAAAGGTAAACGTAAATACGTTCAAAATATTTCAGATTCTTTTCTGATAAACTATATTTATGACATGTTATTTTCACAGTAAATTAATTGACACAGTAGATCACCAAAGTGATCTATTTTGTGAAAATAATTTACACATTTTTTAATTTTTTTGTGTTTATTAATGCGGATATTAATCGACCCAAAGGTAGGTTAATATTTGGTCGGATGAACACAAATTTGATGATAAATATGCGACAATTTTTTAGGTTACATGTAATTAATAAGTCAATCCAAAGAGAGACTTATTAGTTGACATGATATACTGTCAATTCTTATTATCAAAATTTTATAGTTTATGTGTTTATTAATGCGGGTATTAGTTGTTATTACAGAAGTACACAATCAACAAATTAATGAAATAAAACAAACTAAATTTAGATATATTCAATATACAAGAATCAAATTTACAGAAAACATACTTGTTTGATGATTACACAGAAATATAACCACGAAATTGTAGAGATTGAGGCCTGCTTTAGCAGTGTCCTAAGACAGAAATTTCCCTGGGATGGGTCTGTCTTGAGGATACAACAATCCAAGTCAAGAATAGATCTTGAATATGTCGAAATTCACCATGATCCCCTTGGAAAGATAGACGATTTTTGAGAGAAAGTTTGTGTGTTTATTGGCCTTCAAATTTTGTCCAGATCCTTTCATTTATAGGCTGTTAATGGTGGTTGTAAACCACCAACCGAAATTAACTGCCAAAAACTGTATACAGTTAATCCTTTATTTAACAGAATTTATTTTTCACTGAATTAATAAAAAGATTAATTAAGGACTAATTAATTTCGGATTATATATTAAAAAATATTATTTAGTCAAGAAGAGCCCCAAGGCCCAAGGCCCTATCTTTGACCATTAATATTTAATAATCCAAGCCTACTACTAGCCCAATTAGACTAGTCCAACACCACAACCCAAACCCAATTTGCTTAACCCATTACTTGGTCCATTTGAATAAATGAGTGGGACAAGCCTTATAAGGTGGGAAAAGGTTTCCTCTTCCACTAATGTGGGATAAGTCCCATATTGTCATTTTATAGAGCAAAGTTCCAACAATACCCCACATTTTCTATTCAAACTCCACGAATACCCCACATTTGAATAGAAAATAAGTGAACTTTGATATTCAAATAAGGGAAGTAAGATATGATATGCATCTGAATAGGTGTTGGAAAACTTGAACCTTTCATAGTGAGTACTACTTGGATCTACTTTGTGGGTAGTGAACTAGAGTCTTGAACTAACCACTTCTTATAGTAGAATCAAAAACAAGAAGTATCACACATATCATATCTAAGCATGGTTCATTTCTTACCGCTGTGTTCTTTTCGGTCGTGAACAATCCTTTCTTCATGAGACTTTTAGAGAGCTTAGCCATGTCAACTCCCAAAGATGCGACCTCACATCCATCTCACATAGGTAATGCTAATCTGGAACAATCCGTACTATTCCACTATAGAAGCTATCAACATTATTAAGAATAAAGAATTCATCCCTATATCATCAACGAAAAAACACAAAATAGATATCATAGGAGTGAGCATACCTTGGTGTTGGTGGTTCTTTGAGTCTTCCCCAACTAGTTGTCCTATTGAACCTAGACCATGGGATCTCCAATGTTGCTAGGTTAGGTTTCCGCCAGGTGGTGACTCATTGTGTTGGCTTTAAGCCCATTTCCCTCGATGTGAAGAGAACTTGCTCTCTACTAAGGCCTTTTGTCAAGGGATCAGCTATATTTTCTTTTGACTTTATGTAACTAATGGAAATGATTCCATTCTTCAGCAAGTATCTTATTGTAATATGTCTGCGCCTAATGTGTCTCGACTTGCCATTATATATATGACTTTGTGCTCTAGTAAGAGCAGCCATACTATCACAATGTATGGCAATGGCAGTAACAGGTTGAGGCCACAGAGGAATACCCTCTAGGAAGCTCTTAAGCCATTCAGCTTCTTCAGCAGCTTTGTCTAAAGCAACGAACTCTGCTTCCATTGTAGAACGAGTATTCACAGTTTGCTTAGATGATTTCCAAGAGATAGCAGCTCCACCAAGAGTGAACACATATCCACTTGTGGATTTTGCCTCTGAAGTACTGGAAATCCAATTTGCATCACAATACCCTTCAAGAACAGGAGGATATTTCGTGTAATGCAGTCCATAATTCATTGTATGCTTTAAATATCTAAGCACTCTCACTAATGCATACCAATGATCTTTTCCAGGATTATGGGAGTAACGACTCAATCTACTTACACTATAAGCCAAGTCCGGTCTAGTACAATTCATAATATACATTAAGCTACCAAGAACTTGAGTATATTCTAACTGAGCTACACTATCACCTTTATTCTTCTTAAGATGACTTGAAGGATCAAAAGGGGTGACTACCGGCTTGTCATCATAGTGTCCAAACTTCTTAAGTACACTTTCAATATAATGGGACTGAGTTAGAGTATAACCATCGAATCTTCTTTGAACTCTTACACCAAGGATCACATCTACTACTCCCAAGTCCTTCATGGAAAAGGAGGAGTGTAGCATTTTCTTGGTTTGATTTATCACATCCAAATTGGTACCCATTATAAGCATATCATCCACATACAAGCATATGATGACACAAGCATTCTTGTATTGTTTGACATAAACACATTTATCACATTCATTAATTCTAAATCCATTAGAGAGTAATGTGTTGTCAAACTTCTCATGCCATTGCTTTGGAGCCTGTTTTAGTCCATAAAGTGATCTAACTAACTTACAAACTTTGTTTTCTTGACCCTTAACCACAAACCCTTTAGGTTGGTTCATATATATTTCTTCATCTAGTTCACCATACAAGAAGGCAGTTTTCACATCCATTTGGTGTATTTCCAAATTGTGAATGGCTGCAATTGCTACTAATGTGCGAATTGATGTAATTCTTGTAACAGGTGAATAAGTGTCAAAGAAGTCTTGACCTTCTTTTTGACGATACCCTTTAGCCACTAAACGAGCTTTGTACTTCTCAATGGTACCATCAAGTCTAAACTTCTTCTTGAATATCCATTTGTGCCCAATTGGTTTTTGCCCAGGTGGCAAATCTACCAATTTCCAAGTGTTATTCTGCACAATGGAATCAATCTCACTTTTGATTGCCTCTTTCCAAAAGCGAGCTTCAGACGAATCTATAGCATCCTTGTAGGTTTGTGGTTCCTTATTCACTACATAGGTCATGTAATCAGGTCCAAAATCTTTGGTTATTTTGCCCTGTTTGCTTCTTCTAGGTTCTAAGTTCTCTTCTTGAACCTTAGAAGAGCTCTCTTCATTTGATTGTAAACTTTTGTCTGAAATGGTATCATTTAGTCCATCATCCAGAGGTCTTTTCCTAGAGCAGGTAACCTCTTTATCTTTATTCTTAAAAGGAAAAATATTTTCAAAGAATTCAGCATCTGCTGATTCCATGATGGTTTGGTTATGCATATCATCAACATGTGATTTAAACACAAGAAACCTATAGGCTGCACTATTCATGGCAGGGCCAAGATAGATGCAATCTATGGTTTTTGGTCCAAGTTTAGTCCTCTTAGGAAGAGGTACTTGTACCTTAGCAAGGCAACCCCACACTTTCATCCTTTTATAAGATGGTAACCTCCCTTTCCACAGATGATAAGGTGATTTATCACTCTTTTTATGAGGAATTCTATTAAGTATTGAATTTGCTGCAAGACATGCTTCTCCCCATAGATTATATGGTGCTCCAGAAGTAATTAACATTGAATTAATCATGTTTTTCAATGTTCTATTTTTTCTTTCTGCCACTCCATTTTGTTGGGGAGTATATGGAGCAGTTGTTTGATGTATAATACCATTTAAAGAAAAAAATTCAGCAAAGTCTTTGGATTCATATTCTCCTCCTCGATCAGACCTTAGAATTTTGATCTTTTTGTCAAGTTGATTTTCAACTTCAGCCTTGTAATTCTTAAAATAATTCAAGGCTTCATCTTTGGTATTTAACAAATAAATATAACAATACTGGCTGCAATCATCAATAAAGGATATATAATAATTCTTTCTTCCTCTTGTAGGTGTTGCTCTAAAATCACATAAATCAGAGTGGATTAAGCCAAGTATTTCATTAGATTTTTGAACTGATTTATGAGGATGTTTTGAAAATTTTGATTCTACACAAACCTCACATTTTAAATTTTTATCTAATGAACATTTTGGTAACATGCCAAGTTTTGCCATTCTTTGAATAGAACGAAAATTGACATGTCCCAAACGAGAATGCCACAAAATTAAAGGATCATGCATATACATAGAAGAGGGGCTAGTAGTGCCCATTATTGCATTAACATTAACATTGGTTACATTATTGCTTGGTGTTTCAACACCATAGTACAAAGGTAAGACACTGACTTTGAAGAGACCCTCACTAAGGTATCCCTTTCCAACATACACCCCATCCTTGGTGAGAACAAACTTATCAGAATCAAATACAAGTTTGAAACCTTTGTTACTAAGAATAGGACCAGAAATCAAATTCTTAGTAATTTCAGGAACATGCAAAACATCACTTAAAATAAGTTCTTTTTCAAAAGTCAGTTGTAACTTCACTTTTCCCTTTCCTTCAACTTTTGCAGTAGAGCCATTCCCCATAAACATTGGTTCAGAATCTGAGACTTTCTGGTATGTAGAAAACATGATTCGGGAGTTGCAAATGTGCCTTGTGGCTCCAGTATCAATCCACCAATCCACACAATTGCTAACCATGTTGGTTTGAATCACAACAACAAATTGATTTGGTGATTCAACCATGTTGGCTTCACCAGAATTTCCTCCACCAGAATTGCCACCATTGTTTCCATTGTTCCCTCCATTATTTCCTCCATTGTTTCCTCCTTGATCCCTCCTGAATCTGCAATCTTTGGCCTTGTGTCCCATTTTGCCACAAACATAACATGGACCGGAATTCTTCTTGAAATTCTTCTTGTTAGGGCCATGATTTTTGCCATCTTTGGAAGAGTTTTTAGAGCCTTGCTTCCCTTTCTTGTTGTTGTGCTTTGTCCTTGAAGTGCTTGTTTCTCCAACAAAGTTTGCACTTGGTTCCAAAGAATTTGCATCTGCCTTCTCATTCAATCTGTTATCTTCTTCCACACGAATTCTCAACACAAGTTGCTCAAAACTCATGTCATCAGTTAAGTGTTTAAGATATAGTTTGAAATTCTTCCAAGAAGGAGGAAGTTTTTCAATGATTGAACCAACAATAAAGTTAGAGTTTATACCCATACCTTCAACTTCAAGATCATGTGCAATGACTTGAATTTCCTCCACTTGTTTGAGGACAGATTTGGTATCCACCATCTTGAAATTCATGAATTTTCCAATCACGAATTTCTTGGAACATGCCACTTCTGTTTTGTATTTCTTTTCCAGTGATTCCCATATCTCTCTTGCAGTAGTCATGGTAGAGTAGATATCATAGAGAAGATCATCCAGGGCATTTAGAATATAATTTCTGCAGTGGTTATACCAACAGGAGGAGAGGGGGAGTCATCAGTGAGAACATTGGAAACATGAAGAGTTGTTAGATAGAACAACATCTTCTGTTGCCATCTCCGGAAATCTAAGCCTTTGAATTTCTCACGCTTTTCCACATGTGTTTTGATGATGGAATTTTGATCCATTCTTCACTCTTTGATTTCTGTCTTAGAATGTTATTATAGAAGTACACAATCAACAAAGTGATGAAATAAAACAAACTAAATTTAGATATATTCAATATACAAGAATCAAATTTACAAAAAACATACTTGTTTGATGATTACACAGAAATATAACCACGAAATTGTAGAGATTGAGGCCTGCTTTAGCAGTGTCCTAAGACAGAAATTTCCCTGGGATGGGTCTGTCTTGAGGATACAACAATCCAATTCAAGAATAGATCTTGAATCTGTCGAAATTCACCATGATCCCCTTGGAAAGATAGACGATTTTTGAGAGAAACTTTGTGTGTTTATTGGCCCTCAAATTTTGTCCAGATCCTTTCATTTATAGGCTGTTAATGGTGGTTGTAAACCACCAACCGAAATTAACTGCCAAAAACTGTCTGCAGTTAATCCTTTATTTAACAGAATTTATTTTTCACTGAATTAATAAAAAGATTAATTAAGGACTAATTACTTTCGGATTATATATTAAAAAATATTATTTAGTCAAGAAGAGCCCCAAGGCCCAAGGCCCTATCTTTGACCATTAATATTTAATAATCCAAGCCTACTACTAGCCCAATTAGACTAGTCTAACACCACAAACCAAACCTAATTTGCTTAACCCATTACTTGGTCCATTTGAATAAATGAGTGGGACAAGCCTTATAAGGTGGGAAAAGGTTTCCTCTTCCACCAATGTGGGATAAGTCCCATATTGTCATTTTATAGAGCAAAGTTCCAACATTAGTCGACCCAAAGGTAGACTAATATTTAGTCGAATAAACACATATGTGGTGATAAACATGTGACGATTTTTTGGTTCCATGTGATTAATAAGTCAATCCAAAGAGGGGCTTGTTAATTGACATGATTTATTGTCAATGTTTATCTCTAAAATAAGGATATCTCTTGCAAGTTCGTATTATTGTCCAAAGACTTGATATTAATGTTGTGTTGATACCTTATAAAGATGTCATAAATTGAAATTATTGATTACGGTTTATGGATTAATGAGCATAAAAGTAGATTTGCCTATATTCTCAAAACAGAAATTTGAATTATGGTATTATACATGTTAACATTGATCACATTTATGATTCTTACTCAATGAGATTAACTTTAAGGAATGCAATGAGGACATTATTGCATGGATATTGACCATTCATTTTGGATAGAGCAACATTCTTTGAGGATGTTGAGTTTGGGGGAGAAACAATGCTAAAACATTGGCCTTAAGGAGGAATCAATCTTGATTCCTATTAATGCTTTCAGTAGTATGCAGATTATGAATCAGTGATCAACAATGTTATTCAATCTCCTATTCATAATACACAAACTCAACAACCTCAACTTTGGACATCCTATACGTGGTACCACATTTTTCATCAATTTATTATCTCTTTTGGTTTTGAGGTAAATACAATAGATGATTTTGTGTATCACAAATTAAGTGGGAGTAAATTTATCTTTCTGGTCTTGGGCAGATATCTACGCAACTCAAGTTTGGATCATAAGAAAGCAACCACATGGATCTTGATATATCTATATATAACAAAAGGCCATATGCTCAACTATAGGAAATTTAGATGTTTTGGAGATCATTTTTATTAAGAATATGATTTATTAGATGCCAAAATGGTTACTGATCCATATCAGGATACTTTTACATTTTAGCATGATGAGCCATTTCATGGAATAGACTTAGGTAGTTTCTTCCATAATGGCAGCATAATTTGTAGCATGGAATATGGTTGTGGAAATTTGTCATGAGGCTACACATTATTGGTATTGAAAGACCACTAAAGTTGTGATAATAAGTCAGCCAGATTATATTCCAATAACAGAAGTTATATTAAGTCAAAGCATATTGACATCAAGTTTCCTTCTGTTAACACAATAGTGCAAATGGAAATATATATAGCACATATGAACAAACTCCATGAAAGCGGATCCGCTCATAAAGGGATTACCCCCTAGGTCTTTCATGAGCATACTACACACGTTGGTGTGATATTTGGTTTTAGTGGGAGTTTTATGGTGCTTTACGTTTTGTTTAAGATTAATTATGTTTTTCTGTACAGAATTAAGAATTCGGTTAACTCCATTATTAGTTGCACTTATTTGAAGTTTGATCTCACTTCAATCTCAAGAGGAACTCGTTGTAAATCTATTTAGATTTTAAAACCACACATCATGTTTAATCTATGTTGTTAGTTATATATGTATATGTGACCATTGATTGGTTTAGTTATGTAAATTGTAACGAAGGCCGCTTTGATCCTATACTATTATGATTAGTGGACGAGATTGTCTAAGGGTACCAATGTTATAATAACATTCGTTAAAGCGCTTATACAATTATACGTACATTTATATATTCGTGGTCCAGTGGGAGATTTTTGGATAATTATGGGACCACTTCATAAATATTTATGATATATTATTAAATCCAGTTATTATGGTAAGAGTATAAATTGTTGATGGACCGATTTATAGAATATTTAATTACCTTGTGGGTTGAGTTCCCGGTTTGACTCAAGATCCTCAAGATCCCTTCCATCTCTCACATTAGGGTTTGTCTCCATTTATAAATATATGTGATGAGGAGCAAATCAATACACATGAAAATACACATGTAAATTCGTTTAGGGTTTGCTGGGGGATTTTATAGAGAGCTCTTGAGATCAACTGGAAAACCAAACCCTAGTTCTTCAAATCCGAAGATTATAATGAAATCAGGTATGTAATCCTTCTTTCATGTCTAAGTTTTCTTTTAATCAGATTCGAAATTAAAGATCTAATGTTTATGGTTCCGAGTTTTATGTTTTGGTTATATGAAAATAACCAACATGAATCGCCTCAGTTGTTCCTTCATGGTCTAAGGTTTCAGTTTATGCATCTCTCTCTCTCTCTCTCTCTTGATGTTTTTCAAACCATAAACCCTTGAAATTACTTCCTCCATTCAGCCATCCAATGTTCTTCATCTTTGTTTCTCTTGATTACTAACCCTAATCCTCTTCTGCGTTTTTTTATAGGTCTTCAAGGTCAATCGAAAACTTAAGATGAGTAATTATAACCGCCATGAAGGGCCTTTGCTTCCCCCAAAACTTTATATGACGTGATTTAAATTTTTTCTTTGTGATAATAGACACACACAAATATGATCCGATGTCTTGGGTCCAGAGTAAGAAGAAGGCCCTTCCTCTAGGGTTCAAAGCAGGAAGATGAACCCAAGCGCAAGGTTTGACGTGTTTTCTTGATTTTTTTTTTTTTTTTGTAATATTGTTTCTTTTACATGCCTTTTAAATCATGATTTCTAATGTCTGTTATGGTTCTCATCAACTGTATCTATTTGTAATTCCCAATTAATGGATATTATGTTGGATGTCTAACATGCCAAATTAATCGGTATTATGTCAAAGCTATGAACAAATATGAGTTAGCATTTCATCACTCTGCAGAGAAGGCATTCCAATCTTTTAAGATTACATGTAATGACTTATCTACCCTTTACTTTTTTTCTTTTAATTATACTGAGGGTATATTGTAATGTTAGACATGTACACCTTATTGGCTTGTTGTATTGGGGGGAAAGTTCTTGTTTGCCAATTTCACCTGGTAATAAATATATTTCAAGACAGAGGCTATTTCTCTTTTACTTAATGGGTTAAGCACTCAATCTGGACATCTAAAGTGAGTTTAATGGGAGCCATGTCAGAGGCTATTTCTGCGTTTTTTTTTACAGGTCTTCAAGGTCAATCGGAAACTTAAAATGAGTAATTATAACCACATTGAAGGGCATTCTAGAGGTGGAAACAAAGAGGGAGGGTCAAGGGGGAGGAATCCGTTGTTTTAAATCTGGATAAGTGGCAGAGAAAAATAGTCTTTGGGAGCTCATTTTGGGTCTTTTTGTTTTATGGGGTCATGCTTTTCCAGTGAAGTTCCCATTATTTTTTTATTGTTATCGATTTCTTGGTTTTACTGAGTGAATGGTCATTACTTTTATTCATATATGTGATCCTTTTAATTTGTTTGTGATATACTTTCTTAGAAAAATTTAACAAACTTCTATAATATTGATGGATTTTTTAATTTATTAGAAATATGGGTTTTTGTTTCTAGAAAATTTGGTGGTCATATGTTTGTAGTTTTGGCAGTTATGTTATTGAGAAAAGAGAGAAGCGATTGAGAGGGTTGCTAAGGACAATATTTGAGGAACGTAGAGTGTATAAATCTGGTAATATTTGTCTCATGCTCTGTGTTTGACATACGGATAAGTCATTCATTTACCATTGGTATGCTATTGGATATATTAACGATGTGTGTAATTC
The DNA here is from genome assembly GCF_002870075.4 of Lactuca sativa. NCBI lineage: Eukaryota > Viridiplantae > Streptophyta > Magnoliopsida > Asterales > Asteraceae > Lactuca > Lactuca sativa. The sequence continues at coordinate 63,399,988 of NC_056624.2, forward strand.
AAAAATAAGAATGATGAATAGCTAAGTTGGCATAAAGCAATTGGTTCTATCTATTTAGCAACTTTGATAGTTGGCAAAACATGAAAAGATTTGTCCTTGGATAGTTGGTTTGACTTTGACATGGTCAACCTCAACAAATGAAAACCACGGTTAATATTTTTTAATTTAATAATTTTTTTAGATTTTTATTCTTATTAAAATCTTAATTGATAAGAATATAATTTGTTAGATATGAGATTCTGAGGAAGTTCATTCATTCTATTATGCATAAGTGTATAGAACTATACATAGAAGGATATATAGAAGAAAAACTATAATTAATATGTTTTGCTGTAAATTCATTTTTACAAACATAAATTTGGTACTTTATGAGACCCTTATGTTCTAGGATTCATTTTAAAAAGTTATAGAGCCATCTTTGATCTTTCTAATCCTGATTAATCCAGCTGCTCAAAGTTAACATGTTACCATTACAAAAAATGTTTGCTATAAATTCATTTTTACAAACATAAATTTGCACAACAAATGATGTTGATAGGTTTTCCATAACTTGAAAAAAATCATATCCTGTTATTTTGTTTTTCTTAATAATGCATCGTACATTGAATATCTACTTATTTATATCATTGTACTTTCATTTTTTTTATTATTAGCTTAATATAATTTAGATAACAATAAAGGAAATACATAAATTACCCTTCATGGGTCGTGCTTAGCACGGGCCTCAAACTTTTCTAGTATATATATATATCCGTCGCTATATATATAGATAGATAGATATATACTAGCCGTTTACCCGCGACAAGCGACGGATGCGAGTAGTTTATTTCAGAAATTAGTTATAAATTTTACCCACTACTTAATTTTTGAAAGATACTATTTATTTTATACATTTTGAACAAATTAAAATAATACTTACTTTTATTTCCAATTCCTAACAAATTAAAATAATACTACTTTTTTTATATTTTTGTAATAAATTAAAATAGTGATGATATAATAGAAAATTTAAAATACATTGGAAAATATATATTGACAGTTATTGAAATTGTTTAATTAGCTTCATACGTTCAATGATAAAGCCCAAAAGCTTTTTACTTCTTAAATTTAAAACACCACATCCCATATCTTTATATATAATCACACCACATATCTACTATGTATGTTGCAGTAAAACTAAATTATGTTACTGGGCATGCAAAAACAAAATTGAATCAATAACCAAAACAACCTATAAAAGCATTTCAAAATTTATAAAAAAGATAACAAAAAAAAAATTAAAATATAATTTTAAAAAGCATAACTCGAGAAACTTTATGCTAATTTGATTTCCTTTTCTTTAAATGATAAAATGAATGACGCAAATACTCACCTAAAGATAAAGATCTGGTGAAAGCAATTGAGCTACTTTTGTATCATCTTATTTATATAATGTTTTTTTTTTTTTTTTTATGTATTATAAATTTTAGAGACGTTTCAAAACTCAATCAAAGCTAAAAAGGAATAATAATGTAACACAATTACTCGCATTCATGGCAACTTTATCTTTTTTTTTATTGGACACTACAACTAAAAATGAATAATGGTAAAAAGAATCAAAATGATCTATATTTAAAACTGTTCACTTTTTTGTTGGATAAAAAAATACTTTATGGTTGTAGCCTCGATCGACTATAAAGAATCAAATAAATAAATTGAAGCAACAGTTGAAAAAGACAGTTTAGAAAAGAGAGGACTTCCATTTCGAGTGTCAAGTATCACAAATTATGCAATCAACAGGTGTAATTGGAGATTGTCGAGTTTTGCCCCTGCATCCAAGCCTTTTCTTAGTTCCGTGAAATCTATCTAGATGAACTTGCACTTGAGTCTTTGTTTCTGTCTAGTTTATGTTGTAGTTGTTTGATGGTTCTGGGAAGTGAATATCAGAATAATATAAAGATTTGATAGACTGCTCTTGGAGTGCATCATGTGAAAGCACATTGTAATTATTAGGTAGTGCTTGAAAATACATTGTTATTGGGGAAGTTTGCTTTATTAAGCACATGAATATTACAAGGTAGATTTTGAAAGTACACTGATATTGCAGGTATATTGAAATTTCATTGTGAAATATATAAAAAAAAGTAAAATATCATGTTAGTATTAAAAAGGTAAAAAAAAAGCATGGACTTATATATTCAAAAGCCCTTCTAAAAATTGTTATTCTCTCTGCACATCATCCTTTTATACCAAATGCTTTAGAGTTGAAAACTACTCACAGTTAATGTATTTTTATATGCAAAATATCAAGAAATATAAGGTACCAAAGGTAAACATTACTGAAGAAGAAACTGAAACTTACATTCCTCATAAATTTAGGATATCAGCCTGTTCAAATTTCCAAAAGATGTCATCAGAGTACACACACAGACTTTCTTATTTTGAAGCACGAAAAAAGAAACCAACTTCAAAGCCTTAAGCACTAACCGCATGAATACCAACCTATTGGGCATAACATGTAATCGATGTTTATTTTATAATTAAACATCATAAGTGGTAACTTCACTAACCTCAAAAAGAATATCATGCCTAATTTCATGAAGTTTCATGAAGTTGCAGGGGAATGGTAGACCCAACCACTTGCAAAAATATGATGCTTCAAATCACCATAAATAATAATGTAATAATTAATCCACACCATAAATCTGAAGAACCAAAATCCCTGATGTAGATCTTGAACAAAGCTTATTAGTTTTTTTCTGGCATAAGAACTATACAGATACATATCTTCATCAAAAATTATATATGTGAGACAGCAATGGAGTCCAAAATTGAAACTCTAATTGTGAGTAACAACAAAACACAAGAGAAATTTAATACATATTAATCATATAAAAAGAAGAAGAAACATACCTAGCTAGCAAGTATCAAAGTTTCCAAATCAGATATGAGTTATTTGTGAGTCGTTAACTTAAGAACAAACCCAAAAATAAGAAAAACAAAAAAAGGCTCACTAATGAATTTAAGGCTTCAAATCGTAGGTTGTCTCTTATCTGCAAAAGATCAAGATCGAGAGTAAGTTAAGGATTGAAATCGGGATAGAGAGTGAGGATTAGAGCATGATATCGTTACACATACATAAATATTTTTATTTCTTGCTGGTCTTCTCGGTTTTACCCTACAACAAAAGAAACCTGATTATCAAAAGTTAACAAAAAAGTTACATGAAAAGTTTCTCATCAGCGATTAGAAAACAGATTATGAGGGCTTGAAAAGAAACAAAAAACTAACCATTAAGTTTTAGATCAGATCGACAAAATCAGAAGTAAAAAAACCCTAGATTTGCTTCGTTTCCAGGTTTCTTTAGTCATGTTCTTGTCCAGAGATAGAGATAGCAGATGCATATAGAGAGACCGTCGATTTAAGGGTTAGTTTTAGTGGAGGAAAACGTTGGCCACACGTGATGAAGGCGGCGAATTGTGGTGGTACACTGGTTGTGCGATGGATGGAGGGGGAGAAGTGCGAGTGATGACCGAACGGTGAGAGGATATGTTATATAAAGTGTAGTTGGTGTTTACCGACTCATGTTGCTGAAAGCTAGGAATACCAATTCTACGTGGTTTGACTTTTTCAAAATGTTGAGTCTATAAGATTTATCTATTTTGTGATGCGTAAATTTATTGTACAAATTGCATAATGCTTTCTACCTCTGAAAATTCAGCAAAACTTGCTAAATACATAATATATATATATATATATATATATATATATATATATATATATATATATATATATATATATATATATATATATATATATATATATATATATATATATATATATATATGGTGACTACGATTAAGAAGGACAGATGGGATTTTACGCATCCTCATAATATATATATATATATATATATATATATATATATATATATATATATATATATATATATATATATACAGAGAGAGAGAGGTTCAGTTTCATTTGAGACCATTATAATTTTGTGAGACTGTGAGACCAAATCTAAAAATAATTTTAAAATGAAAAATAAATGGAAAAATCCAAAAATTCTTTTTTAAAATATTATTTTCAGAACTTGAATTAACTAAAAATAATAAAAAAAATCTCGTTTTTTTTGAAAAATACGTGAAATATTCTAATAGAATATTATACTGTACGTATTCTAAAAAACAATTTTAAAATGCAAAATAAATGGAAAAATCTAAAAATTCTTTTTTTAAATATTATTTTCGGAACTTGAATTAACTAAAAAAAATAAAAAAAATATAAAATAAATAAAAAAAAATCCTATTTTTTTTTTGAAAAATACGTGAAATATTCTAATAGAATATTACACTGTACAGATTGTTAAAAATAATTTTAATATGTAAAATAAATGGAAAAATCCAAAAATTCTTTTTTTAAATATTATTTTCGGAACTTGAGTGATGAATTGAAGATAAGTTTAAAGGTACTACCTGTAACATCCCGAAAATCATGACATAAAAACTTTTGTTTTTAGATTAATAAATTGTTAATACATATCATTCCCATAAAACCAATGTAACTAAGATTTAGCAAAACACCATCAAATCAAAGTAATTTCACAGAATGCGGAAACATGTGGTGTGTGCACTGCAATCGTCTCGACGTCTTTCATTTAAACACCAAAGTACCGGGAACATAGATTGAAAACCGTAATCACAAAGCTTAGTGAGTTTCCCAAAATACCGTATAACATACAACCACAAAATATCATGCAATATATATATATATATATATATATATATATATATATATATATATATATATATATATATATATATATATATATATATATGCCATGGGCTCCCCCATGGACTTGACTTGGAATGACATGGACTCCCCCTTGGAATGCCATGGGCCCCTGTAACGTCCTTGTTTCTGGCTAAGCATAAGTATGATAATGTAAAAGTTAGGGTCAACAATTATAACCTATTTTGAAGTAATAAAAAGGAATTATTTGAATATTATGTGATTTATGTGCATTATACTCACTTGTAAAACGACGTAATAAAATAATAATAAAAACAAGCATCAAAAATAAAATAATAGATAGACCCAATATCTATGAAGAAAGTTGAAGTAGTCGTAACAAGGATATCAGGGATATAAGGAACGTTGAAATCCGAATTATAACGAAGAAGTTATGATCTATCGAAGTTTCACGACAAAACTGACACGACGTTGTGTGACGTAAAAAATGAGTTTGCGATAAAATACTTTTTAGCCTTAACAATCTAAACGAAAGCTTGTTTGTTTTTTAACGTCTGCAGGCTGCTGAAATAAACTGAATTTTAAATAAAATGATTTTACAAACTAAAAATGATTTTTCAACACCAAAATTTTAATGAGAATAGTCATACAACATTAAAAAAAATCGTGCAACTAAATTAGTTTTACAATAAAAAAAATTGCTTTTACGATAACAATTTCATTTAAAATAATTCATTCCATATTTTGCATCAATTTCTCAACACTTTCATTATGTTACAGAGTCATATATTCATGGTCTGCTGCAATACCATGTGTTGGAACCTCGTCAAAATCATCAACAAAGACCACATTGTTATGTCAAATAGCAAAATAACATTACATTAATTATATTTCAAGTAGCAAAAAACATTACATGTACCATATCCCAAATAGAAAAATAACAACAAATACTTCCTAACAAAAGCAAAAAGACCTAACAAATAATCTCAACAAAAGAATAACAATCGGACAATCTTTCCGTCCTTTAAAACTCCTAAACTTGTACCTGTAATCTCAATCCATCCTCGTAATATCTCAGGAACATCGGGCAAATGCATCCACATCTCTCTCATGTTCATGTCCCTCTAAAAATGTGATATGCAACAAAGTGTAAAGGATCTGTAGGGCCTAACTCAAGAACCTCTAACTTCTCTAAATATTGAGGAAATGTATACCCATCAGTCAAACGTTTTAGAGTTTTTTTCATTTTAAATGCTAAATCGTCAGTACTAATAGAAGTTCCATCAGGTGAAGAAGCAGAAGGAGAGGCACGAGGAGCTCTAAGAGTTGAGGTTTAGCCCTTTTGCTGGGGTTACCGGAGGGTGAAGCAGCAGAAGGTGAAGCATTAGAAGTGATGAGTTTTGGTCATAAGAACATCCTATGTGCTCATACAAACCCTAATGCTTGGATCTAGGTTTCTCTATTGAACATGCAAGTTATCCAAGACTATAAACCCTAATTCTAGCATTCAAGCAATCATATTAACATGAGAATAGGTTTAAGATTATAGCTTGATTGTTATGTAGCAATAACAATCTCAATTCCTCTTTGTATTGACTTTAGAAAGCTTAGAGTCACAAATGTTACCCCTCTAATGGTTCACAAACACCAAGAGCAAGAGGATGAAGAGGAAAGAGGATGGAGGCTGCCCAAAAACGTGTGAAACCCTAGAAGGATTCTTAGCCACGTTTTTGGGTCATAAGGGTCATATATATAGTGAGGCTATTAGGGTTATCTAACAAGGAAACCCTAATTTGGATGCTTAAGCCCTAAGCAACCCATGGACTCCTTTTCTTAAGGCCTTGGACGATTTCCTCATGGGTTTCCCCATAGAATTCGCCCACTCCTTAATATATGGCAATCCATAGCCCAAATTGCAATTATCTTATAATTACAATTCCAGTCCCTTAAGTTTAATTAATCTCTTTTAGTCACAAGACTAATTACCAATTAATTATTGACTAATATTAATTAAACAATATGATTTCTCCTTTAATATATTATTCTCATAATATATTAATAAATCATATTTAATCCTTTCTCTCCATAATTCATCCTATCAAGTTGCTTTGGTGAAGGCAACCCAAAAGGACCATGCACCATCGGGTCAAGTACATATCAAAATACTTATGGACCTAGACACTAATCCAACAGTCTCCCACTTGGATAAGTCTAATAACTATTATGCGTATGACTTCAGATCCTGATCTGCAATCGTAGCTTTCCAAAGCCGTTGTCAACTCTGATCCTATCAGATACGCGTGTCCTTTAGATAAGGGATCATATATTCCTCCATTCTAGATATCGTAAGACATGATTTCTAATCATTCTCTTTGTACTATTTCTCGAATTCCTATTTATGATGACTGACTAATTGAACAAATCAAATTAGCCCTAGCCCGACCGAGCATTTATGTTTGTCATCACTAAATCATCGAGGGGCCCAAAGATATCACTTTAATCCTACTTTGGATAAAAGGAACGGATAAACTTTGATACAATGCTTGCTTGCACTCACTCACCGAATTACACACAACAATATGTTTTATAACACCAAGTTACTAGTGTGTTTACATATTATCAATGTGCAACCGATTTGCAAGATACAACTCACACATCTCGGTTTCAAGAATATAAGATGTTATCGTCTCACCAATCACTCGTGATACAATTTCATGGAGTGATCCAAGTGAGCATGGGTTTAATCCAATGCTCAAATCATATTCATAAGCACTCATGAACGTTGCAGCAAACATTTGTTTATGTCTAATACTCTTTTAGACAATCCACACACCAATTCATGACAGTCTTCATTCATTCCCACTTCCAACATATAAATGATTGTGGCCCGTTCGAATAATTTGACTGTTCTTAACCAATTAAATTATTCAGGAAGTCAAAACATGCAAAGTGAAACACAAGAATAATACTAATCCCATATGGCCTCAAACCTTTGAGTATAAATAAAACACCTTTTATTTATCACCATATTGATTACTCATTATTTGTCGTTTCGGGTAATCAACTTCTTACTTGAATTATTACACTTGTCCCATGCTCCTAGCATGCACACAATGTTTACCTATGGTTCTTACTTTGTGAAATAGATCAAATTGAGCACATTTCCAATCACTCTCATTTCACAACTCCAAATCCTTTTTCATAAGTGTAAGAATATCAAATTCTTGCCACTTATAGAATATGCTAGATTCTAACATTTTATGCAACGATCCTTTCGTAATATCACTGCACCAAAGTCACAAAGACTATTGCCAATGAAATTACAAAGTCCTCTATTGGATATTGTTACAATACAATTCCTTAGATATGATGTCTCTCACTCAAAGTACATTCCTTTGAACATCCTTTTGCATAAAAGTTTCTAATTTAGTCATATATTTTTCAATATTCAATTCCCAATATGGACACGCTTCCATATTTTCCATATGACAACTCATTCTTAATAGAATCTTATCTATTCGTAATGATGTCGATATGATCCATCCAATATGGAAACATTCCCATATTTTCCATATGAAAACTCATTCTTAATAGAATCTTTTCTATTCATAATAATGTCAATATGGTCCATCTAACACCATGCTTCCAACTAATCATAAGCAACCAATCCTCGTCGAACTTTGGATTGTCCTTTGATAGTTGTTTAATTATTTTAGTCAAAACCGATTCTAGTCCCTTGTCCCTCTAAATGTGCGAGACATTTGGAAAATTTTAGAATGGTCAAATATTAAAGCATTTGCAATCGATCCTATACCCGAAGCGTATGGGACACGATGCATAATGTTTTATTTGCTATGTTCTCAAAATTCGAATTGTGAAGAGGAATGCCGTAATCATAATCGAAATTTTAAGAACACACTATGTACCTTTGACTAAATTTATCAACATTTCTCAACCTAAGCCTTTAGATTTGAAATGAAGCATAAGATTCTCTCCCTTAATTATAGCAAAACAACTTTACAACCCTTACGACTTTGCAAGGTATAACTCTTGTTTTCTATAATTAATATTGCCAACTTGCAATACGTGCCTTAATAATCATACATTCATAACATTTATGCTCCCACTATCATGATGATTGTTATAAAACATAACACTTATGCTCTCACTAGCTTTGACATGTATTTAGAAACCAACTTAACTTCTAGAAAATCAATACTTATTGAATTTCTTAAGTTCATGTTTCTAATACCTAATGCTTTGATAATCTTTAATCAAGGCTTCTTGAACTTATACACCTTTCGCTTAGATAGCTCAAATGTGCGTCTAAACAATTCAAACTAATTGTCAAACCTCACAATTCGAATCATTGAAAGGGATACCGTAACCATAATCGAATTCGAGAATACAATTTTCACAATCACTATCTTAAAATCTTTCTTAGTGAAAGCATTTCCTCACAGTCACTTCCATGAAGGAGGGAATCTTATGACACTTAGATTTTAATGGTGTATGTGTTCCTATACATGTGAATTTGTCAAAAAACAAAGTTTACGACAAATTCAAACTCATATGGATCGAACTTTCTTAATTTTTATTTCTTGCCTTATGGTAGCACAGCTGCCCACCATGTCTTCCAAGTAGTTAAGCAGCTCACCTTTTCCTATCAATGTACCTTTCATTGATCAAGGTCCTTGCCTTTTATGCATTCAAATGAGAACTCATAGGATTCACATGCATAATTAAATCAATTTGAACAACACAGAAACAAAATAATGTCAATACGATAGGTTGTAAACCTCAACTCGTGTGTTAGTGATGATCAATACGGTCTATTTTGATTTGTTCTTGAAACTTTTCAAGACCAATAAGACTCCCACTGACTCCTTGACATATAAGATTCTCTTGTCAATAAACATTTCTTGACAAAAAAATATTCAAGAGTTAGTGTAGCTTTTATCAAAACACTTCATAAATTGGTCCTAGTTGGTCTTTGTCTTATCCAAGACATCACAGCTTACCAATTTCAAATGTGCGAAAATAAGAAAACCTTTTCCAAATTCTACATTTGACGAATGTTATAAACCTTCTTAATTCTTGTCACTCAATATCACAATCTTAACTTTAAGACTTGTTTTGGAACGAAGTATGATTGACTTCTTGATTTAACCATTTCTTCAATCCTTGATTCCTCTTATTAAACATACAATTGTACTAAGACTTACATAAGGGATCAATTGAGATATGGTTCTTAATCATTAAGACCTATCATAAAGCATAAAAGCTACTCTCCCTTCTTCTTAGAATGGGGAAACTTTTATCTTTCTGCCTACTTGATTCTTCTTATTCGTTTTGCTATTGATTTAAACCTTTTTAATCAATTCCGAATTACACTTAATCTTATAAGTATAATCATATTTACTAAACTTTTAGTAAATCATGACGAATATCTTGTTACTCTTATGGTGGACTTGATCAACACACAACTTTGTGTACTCGATCTCCTAGTCCTTCACTTGACACTTTGTCAGTGAATTAGTCTAATTTCCAAATATGAAATTTCTCATTCATCGTGCAACCAAGTTGCATGATTCCAAGTTCCTGTCCAATTGAACCTTGGGCGATGAGAAACTCTCCCTATTTGGTAAATTCTCGACTTTTCCATAAACACCATAAATAAGAATCATATCCTTTTTGTTGTAGAAAATATTCAAACATCAATTTTCATAACGATTTCATTGCAAGGAAGTAAACAAATAAATAAATAAGTCAAATGAAAATTTATTTTATTTATAAAAGCAGCGGAAAAATATTGTCCTTACAATGCAAAATCCATTGAAAACTATGTATTTCAAAAGGAAAATTTCTAACAACTCTATCATAACTATCTAAGCTCAAAATCTAATCTTCAAGTCCATGCGATCAAGATCCATTTCTTGTGATTAGATTCATCTTGCTCTTTCACCAAGCTTCCTTTCCTTTCACCGATCCTGCAAAACATTCAAATGCAATCTTATCACATCATGTATTAAGAATCAATGAATAGGAACTTAACGGAGTTAGATAGTGGATTTTACCTGAAGCGCAACCATACTCTTTGACTCTCCCATCTTCTGGACTATTTAGTCTCTTTGGGTAGACTTGTATCCAACGCCCTTTCTCTTGGCAGCAAACGCAGGTCGCTTCTCTTAGAACGTCCTCGGAAGCATGGTCAGTTGACTTTCCTAACAAATACGCTCCATTGCTTCGCCAAATCATTTCTGATTTAGCAACAATGAGCATGTAAGTTAGGTCAATGAGGTTGTCGTCATGATGCATCATATAATACTTTCTTTTGAACTCATTATATGATTCAGGAAGTGACTGTAAAACCCAATTCATAGCCAACTCATCCGGGAATGACACACCCAACATTATCAACCTATCAATGTGTGATTTCATTCCTAGAACGTGGGCACACACAGGTTTACCATCTTCATGTTTCATTTCCAATAGGGCTTTAGTGATATTGAACCTTTCAATTCTTCGATCTTGTGGGTTAGGGAGAACAATTGGAGGAGGTGGAGGAAGTGAAGCATGATTTCTTGTTCCTCGATCGAATCGTGGAATACCATCTTCATGTGGAATGCTTGTTCCACGGGATTTGGGAAGACCATAGTTGTCGAACTTTGACATCTACAAAACGAGAGAAAACGAATTCAAGTTAGTTGATTGATTGATTTCTTAGTAAATCACCCAAATGAGATACTAAGGCTAGGACCCAACACAATAAGCTACAACCTAGAAAAGGGATGCTGTAATCTAGTTGCAGAATATTTGAAGGTAAGTGAATGACGATTCACTAATTTCCACCATGAAAACGTGTGAAACCTTAGAAGGATTCTTAGCCACGTTTTTGGGTCATAAGGGTCATATATATAGTGAGGCTATTAGGGTTATCTAACAAGGAAACCCTAATTTGGATGCTTAAGCCCTAAGCAACCCATGGACTCCTTTTCTTAAGGCCTTGGACGATTTCCTCATCGGTTTCCCCATAGAATTCGTCCACTCCTTAATATATGGCAATCCATAGCCCAAGTTGCAATTATCTTATAATTACAATTCCAGTCCCTTAAGTTTAATTAATCTCTTTTAGTCACAAAACTAATTACCAATTAATTATTGACTAATATTAATTAAACAACATGATTTCTCTTTTAATATATTATTCTCATAATATATTAATAAATCATATTTAATCATTTCTCTCCATAATTCATCCTATCAAGTTGCTTTGGTGAAGGCAACCCAAAACGACCATGCACCATCGGGTCAAGTACATACCAAAATAGTTATGGACTTAGACACTAATCCAACAAGAAGGTGGCGACTCATGAAAAGGCTCACTAGCATAATGGAAATTGTCATCACCATCATCATCTATTGTAAGAAAAGGGGTGCATATAATCTGAAGTGGACGAACACGACAAGAAGATGCTCCAGCTACTGATGTTGATTGGGTTGAGTAATTCCTAAAATTACCAGTGACACTATTTCCATCAAAAAGACGTGCACAAAGATCTAGTAAAGGTAGTAGAATTTTTCTCAATGAAGCAGTCTTCGGATGCCCCTAAAACCAAATGTAACAAAAAAGAGTACAAGAATATTTGGCAACCTCAAACATAAATGTTTATACATACATACATATATATATATATATATATATGTGTGTGTGTGTGTGTGTGTGTGTGTGTGTGTATGTGTGTGTACCTTCTTAAAATTATCCTACTCCTCGGCTGTTAAGTTAAAAGTGTTTGTATGAAAATTGTATATATTGCTTGTTTTGTTTTTCAAATATACGCATCATGTGTATTTGGCTTTCAGATTGTCATATGTGTTTTTCATTTGTTTTTATTTAAATCAATGTCAAAATTTTCCTTAAGAACGCTTCCAAGCCTTATCCATGAATCTTTCTGCAAACTTATTCCTTTTCTACCCACAATCTCTAATTCTTCAATACAAGTATCCAATAAGCGTTTTAAATGCTCATTGGTCCATTGTTGTTCTCTCCCATTTCTAATAACAATGATATCGTAGACAAATTAGATTTCATAAGGTATTGCAACAACATTCAGAAGTCTGATTTCATAAGGTATTGTATATCATACATATGTTAGCAGAAGTTAATTTAACATGTATATCATAACCATTTCAACAAAAAAAAACAATCATCAACAAATTAACATCATTATTTAATATTTCCAAAACCAAATAAAAACTTTCAGCACCTTCAACAACAATTTCAAGCAACAAAGACTATTTTCATAAAGAATCACCACATTCTAATCATTATTTCATATTTTAGCACATACTATTATATTTTAATCAAGAAAAAAATGTGATTTCACCAATGTTATAGATTTTAGCAACAACAACAAGAAATTTAAGCAAGAAAGGTAATTTTCAACATTATTTTCGGATTTGTAATATCTAACACCAAATTTAAGCAAGAACAAGCATTTTCAACAAAATGAAACAACATAATTCACTAGATTAGAGACTTTTACAACAAAATTAATCACCATTTCCATGTTAGAAGTGAAAAAAATATGAAAAAGATGGTGACCTAAGTTTTCAGTTTAGTCCGACACAGGTAGGAGGTGACGAAGTTGTTGAGGGCAATGAACTCCAATAGGGCGGCGTCTGTCACACCCCAAAACCAAGAACGGCGGAAAGTGTAATGTATGTTTGTTTATTGTAAAAGTGTGTATCTTTCCCAAATGTGACTATTATTAGAAAATATAGTTTTTACATTACTCTTTATGTGAGGAGATCACAAAGTAGATGTAAAGGGAAAATGATGAGGTATTGTAGTATAATAATATTATCACTTCTATTGTACTAACTACCTTAAATCAATTGTTAATTAAGGTATAATGTGATATAATTTGTAACCATACTTGATCGACCTAGTGAAATACGACACTCGAAGAAGTCGAGATGTTATGACATTCATCACCCGAAGACCTGCAGGAGACTCTAGATACAAGACGAGACATGACAGAGATGTCGTGCCCCGAAGTAGTGCCTCACATTTATTTCATACTTTGTATATAGTGCATGTAATAATGTAGTGTATGTCTTTCCTGGTCCCCATCATAGTGAGTTCTCTAGTGTAGTATATAATGTGTATGAATAGTATGTATTAGTGTATGTTCTCTCTGACTCTCATTATAGTATGTTCAGTTGTATAGTGTAGTGTATTGTTTACAGTATGTATTGACTCATGTATGAACTGAATCATTGTATGTTACATTGTACTAGAAGTAGTAAGTAGTATATCACTAAACTATACCTATTATAGTTTACTAGTAAGATCGTTTGTATAGCTGAGTGTATTGAAATAAGACAGAAAGCTTTTATGTCTATACATATACACATGATATATAACTAAGGATCAAACGACACTCGGACAAACAATAGGGGACTCTAAGTCCACAACCAAACAAGGAACAGGAAATAGAGTGTATTATTAGTCCTAAGTCCTTCAAACCTTACTTACATAACCATATATGTATTGGACATGATTTGACAGTATATAAGTTTAATGAGTTTTGAAAGTAAAGATTTGGAAACTAAAACTAAGTTTTATAATGAGTTTAACATGTAAAAGTGTTTGGAAATCATTTTGAAGTAGTTTTGTTAACAAGACAGTTTAAAGCATAGTAAATCCATTTGTATGCTAGTTATTAATCACATGTGATTGATGTAATAACTAGTATAACTCAACTTGTATTCCCCCCATAAAAGCATTTAAAAACATAATAAAGGTTAATTAAGGGGGTATGAACTCACCTGTAGTGAGTGGTTTGGATGAATGGATGGTATAGGATGCTAAGTGTCAAGTGAAGACTTGAGCACACACACGAATCCTATTTAACATATATTAACACATATATGTATCCAATTAGTCAATTAACAACTAATTAATCAAATAAAGACACCCTAAAACACGGATAACACTTTGATTCAAGTGCTAGGAGTACATTAGGGTTGCATCTAGAGGTTGTATTGCATTGCATTTGAGTTTATGGCCCAAGGACCACTCCTTAAGGAGTTTACGACCTATGGTCATTTCCCCCATGAGTTTACAGCCGTAAACTCATGGTAATTGATACCATTTTGCGTTTTGAGGCCCTCTAAGTCATAAAGAATCATCCTTACTTCAAGTCTAAGCCTTAGGAAGTCATGGTGGCATAATATCACCTCTTTATAGAGTTTACGGCCCATGGACGATTCCTCATGGATTTATAGCCGTAAACTCTTTGGGTTCATGGTCTTTTATATGTTTAAGGTCCTAAACACTTCAAGGAAGTGATCTAGACTAGTATGCAAGGCTAAGGAAAGGACTAGGGCTCACTTTGCCCCATCTATTGGGGTTTACAACCCAAGAACATGCCTTGGCCGTGAACACCTTTGATCTTGTGTTTCTTTGTGTTTTCTAGGTGTAAAAAAGTTCATTTCAAGTGTATAACAAGCTATGATAAGTGTACTTACAATCTAGAAGCTTTATTGGGTGTTTAAGGCCCAAGAACACTAGTGTGTGTCCTTGGTGTTCTTGGTGTTTTGAAAAACACTTGAAGATCTAAGTAAAAATGAGGAATTCATGGATGAAATGGAGCATAAAAACTAGGAGAAAGGTTATAACAACAAATCAAACAAAGAAAATACTTACATTTTGGAAGATTGGAAGAAGAGTGTGACGATACTTGAGAGAGAAACTAGGAGTTCTTGAGTTAGGAATTTGGAGAATGAGAGAATGAACAGTAAACTCATGCCTTAAGCATGAGTTTACGGCCACAAGGGAGTTTACGGCCCAAACTCCAAAAGTTTGGCCATGAATTCCTTATTAGGGTGCTAAGTGTGGGTTTGCTACTCCAAGACCCGAGCAAGTACTTCCTTTCATTCGTTCGTTTGAAGAATAAATGCTAAAAACACCCAAAACAAACTTTAAACTGACTAACAATTATCGGAAATGTATTTGACTTTTATTTGAAGTGCTTGACTGTAGGGTTTGTACAAGTGAAAATTTCGGGTTGTCACAGCGTCGTTGAGGGCCAAAAACTCCGATAGATGGCGGCGGCGGCTGCTGATCATATAAGAGGATACGGAAGATCGATGGTGGAGTAAGGCAGGGAGTCGAAGGTTTGGAGGCACGATGGAGATATGCGTTTGAAGAAGAGAACGATATTAAAAAAAACGAGGCTTTGTTTAGTTCAAAGCCCGCAGATGTGAGAAGTGGGTAGTCCATGTCTGCGTGGTGAAGACCTCGTGTAGACGTTTTTAGATATGAACACTTCGAAAAAAAAACAAATGCTCTGTTGGGATATAAGTATGCACGTTGTCTGCATGGCGCAAACAAAAGTGGTTAAGAAGAGCATATATATATATATATATATAGGGAAAAGTGAATATACATTACAACTCTACCTAAGCTTAGGTACTAAACCTCATGAAATACGTCGTTTTACTATATAAAAATTGCGGTTAGGGGATTCACGATTAACAATTGAAGATGTAGATTCAAGATCGACGTAATAGTTTTGATAAGGAAGCATGAATATTGATTATCTTCGACCTTCGTGACAGTGATAAAAAGTAATGTTCAGTAGAGTGGAGTAATAAACGATAATGGAGAAAAGAAAACAGGGTTGGTAAAATGATAATGGAGGAAAGAAATGTTATCAAGGATGGTATATTTACCAAGTGAAAACCAAAACAGATATATTTACTTAGTTAAAACGACATATTATAGACGTTTAGTACCTATGCTTAGGTGGGGCTGGAATGTATATTCCCTATCCCTATCCCTATATATATATATATATATATATATATATATATATATATATATATATATATATATATATATATATATATATATATATGTTAGTTTTATTATTTAGTCTAACTCTTCAAATGAAATAAATAAATTTCACACAAACTTACTCATTTAATAATTAAACGATATAAGTACCAAACTTATAGTAATTCATACACTTATGAATCACGTTTTATTATTATTATTGTTATTATCAAATAATAATTCCAAGAGTTCTAATATTTTTAATATGAATCAAATTCATATCCTAAAATATTTATTATAGTGTCTACTTGTTATTGGTGTGATCCTATAGGATCATATGTTATTAGCAATATCATTTTTTGATCATTCTTGAGCATATAGAACCAACATTTTGTTCTGTTCCCTAGCGTTGATAACCATAAAAAAATGTGTAACATTTAGGGATGAACTTTTGAGTAAAGAAGATGGAATTTCTTACGAATGGTTGCTTAGAGCTTTCTTGAAAATTTTAGAAAAAACACCTAAATTGATTATCACCGATCTGGATCCAACTTTGAAGAAATCTATAGATGCAGTTCTACCATTGTCGCAACATATGTTATGTATTTGGCATATACCTAAAAAGTTATCACATAAGATACGCATATAATGCTTTTTATCCTTATACTTCATTATTCTATTAGAATAAATTCCCTCGATCCTGTCAAAATTATAAATTACACATAGCATCATATGTTTACTTTCTAAAAAATATTTCTTTATACCCACATCAGTTACTTTAACCTTACTATGTACTCATCCTCGTTAAATTTTTGTTTATTTAGACATCAGAAGAATTAGCCACTAATCATGCATTTTGAAAGCGTTTTCACTCTATAATTTGGAATTATAGGTTGAAACTTCATGACTTTGAGACTACATGACAATTGTTTTTGGAGGAGTTTAAAATAACAAATAACATCTGGATGAAAACGATGTATGGGTTGCGATATATTTGGATACCAAAATTTTTGAAGCACATACCATTGTTTGGTCTTATGAGAACTACATCACTGTCCGAAAGCCATAATTGGTCATTTCAATAAACCACCCTAACTGGTTCGTATCTATTAATGTTTATGATGACATTTGAGGGTGTGATGGAACGCCAAAGACATAATCAGATTGTCAACAACTTTAACACTACCACCACTTTTCCTAAACTCATCACGCATAGTATGAATGAACCACTTGCTTCAAAAGTGTACACGCACAATTTTTTTTTTTACGAAGTTCAAAAAGAGATTTCGCGATCTGAAGATACTTGTTTCCAAAAGGCCGTGACTTCTTCGAATGGTGTGGACATAGTTATTGTGTTGGAGAAACAGAAGAATATATGCACCAAGCAACCAAAAAATGACGGTGTTGCTGAGAAAAATGGCGAATACAATTACGATTATCTTATAAAAGACATTGAATACACAATAATTTTTCCATGTGTCAGCATTTCACTTTAAACACATATTCTTACTTAATAACATAATGTCATTAATTATCATACATATTCCAGGTGACACGCAACAAAATACGGGTCCTTCAAATGTATTTGTATGCAGTTTGAACATGTTGGCCTCTTATGGAAACACATATTCTATTGTAACACCTTGTTTCGAATAAAGTCCTAATTCGATGTTGTGGCTTGAATAGCAATCATCATAAGGATTAGGGCCTTTATAAAGGTAAGATTTAGGCCTATTTGGATGTGGGGAATGTAGGTATGTGACCCAATAGTTCGGTTTTCACTTTGGAGTCAAGGGTAAAACAGGAATGTAGTGTTTCAGACTTCTTTTATGAATTTTGGATTTTAGTTTAGATGGTTTTTAGGTTAAATAAAGTTGATAGAAGTGTGGGGCTTCTCGTTATCTTTCCGTGGATATAAGGATCGTCAGAATCGGGCTTATAAGGAAGAAGTTATGGCGTTCAGAAGTTTCATGGTTTTCAGGCTTAGCCGAGTGGGGCATACACAAAGCGTACACGGGGGGGGGGGGGGGGGGGGGGGGTACTAGCGAATAAGGTAGTATGTAGGGCGTACCTTGGAGTATGCTAGGCGTACTAACCAGGATGGTTGTGAATGTTCTTCGGAGTATGCTAGGCGTACGCCAGTCAGATCAGTACCATATTTTAGGGTCTTGGACCCTATTTAAGCTGCTTATCTCATAACCATAACCCTAAGATCTTCAGCCTCCACCCCTCTAAACCTTAGAAATCGACCCTTAGCCCCCATTTGTATGATTTTGGAGCTTGGATGGCCATTAGGAGAGTATTTTGGTGCTTTTAAAGAAGGTGTTCATTCTTGAAGACTCGTTGAAGAAGATAGAGCTTTTAGATCCAGACCTACTCTAGCTTTTGGCTCTCATTTGAGGTATAAAGTCTTAAACTTGGTGGTCATTTCCTTAGATCTCTTATGTTGAGTTTTTGGACCTTTTTGGTCCCAAGGATGAAGCTTTATGGGTCAAATCTAATTCTTAGGCTTAGGGTTGCCACCCTTGGTGCTATTTGAGTCCCTAAGAAAAAAAGTTGCCATCTTGAAGGTCTTAATGCATTCATGCAAGATTTAAGGTCACTTTCATGGAAGTAAAATGCCATTTTTGGATTTTAGGCTTATTTGGGGCATGTAAAGTCACCAAGTTAGTGACTTCATGGGTTTAGACGTTATTTGGGACTTAGATTTGAGTTTGGGACGTAAAGTTTTCAGGTATTAATCACTTAATGGATTTTGTGCATAAGTCATTTGTACGATGGGCGTACTATGTTGTACACTGCGTGTACAACCCTTCGCCTAGTACGCTAAGCATATAGAAGAGGTATGATGGGCGTACTCTCTCAGGAAGACTTGGGCCTTAGTAGACTTTGGACCTTTGGGCCCTAATGGTTTTGGGCCTGGATTTACTAGTTTTTGGGCCTAAATGTATCTTTGGGCCAATATTGGAATAGTTGGGTCTATTATGCCTTATGGCCCAATATAGAAATGGACTCCGCATTTGTGGGCCTCGGTTTGGGCCATGTCTTGGATTAGGTTGTTGTAAGCCTTCATGGGTCAATTGGAAATAGGGTTATGACTAAGGAAAATTATTGGGCTTAAGGATATGGTCTATTACAGAGTACTGGGCCTAATTTGGAAATTTTAACCATAAGTGAGCCATATGTTGGGCCTTGGCCCATTACTTTACTTTTGGGCCTTTGGAGTGTAAGTTGGACCTTGGGCTTGGAACCTAATTATTAATTGAGTACTGTTTTTGATGGGTTTTGAGCATTCTAACACTTCCTAAGTGTACATGCAACCCTAATAACCTTGGATCTATGTTTGTCTAATAATCATGCAAAGTTGTTTTTCCAAGGTTATGAACCTATCTAGCATACATGGGGAACAATTTTTCTTTGTATAAAAGATAGAACTACATACCTTGTTGTTGAAAGTGTTCCTTGAGACCTTGAGCCTAGCACCTCAAGTGTGATGCCTCAAATGCTTCACACAACACCAAATGCAAAGTATAAACTTGAGAGAATACTCTAACACACTCAAAATCAGCCAAGCCCTCTTGTTTCACTTGTGTAGCCGATTTTGAGGAGAGGCATGGTCTTTATATAGTGTGTTGCATTAGGTAAACCCTAATGTAACATTACTCTTCATTTCTTGATCCATGGGTTAACTCCATGGAGCATCCTATGGGTGGAACCCAACTTGCTAATCCATGGAGCCTTTTAGCCCACTATATAAGATATGGAAGATTTACATAATCTACCCATATATTTAGTTTGTTATATTTTGATCACTTAATTAATTCTAAATTAATTCTTGATCAAAACTAATTAAATAATATTATTAATATATTAGAACTTATAATATATTAATAAACCATATGTGTTATTTCTCTCATATAGTTTATGCAATTGCATGGTGCCATGCAACCCAAATGGACCATGTCGGGTCGGGTCAAGTACTTACCAGAAATAGTTATGGACTTAGACACCTTATCCAAAAGTCTCTCACTTGGATACGTCTAATAACTATAACTGCAATACTTCAGGAACCGATCAGCAATCGTAGCTCTTTCAAGGTCTCTCGGAAAAGATGTCGATACACCATTTAAGATAAGTGATCATATAATCCTCTGTTCTAGATATCAGCCGGACAATTACATGGAACAATGTCTTACTTATTGTCCAGCAGTTTGTTTCCCGATTTCTGATTTGTTTGACAAAGAACTAAATTGAACACATCAATTAGGTTCTGACCGGGCCCGGTACATAGGTCAAAACAAAATCATCGAGGGGCGCATATATCAGCTTCTAATCCAAGAAGGAATAGATAAACTTCGACTCATATGTTTATTCTACTACTAGTTGAATCATACACAAAAGCACGTTTTATAACATTGAGTTACCAATGTGTTTTCGTACAATCAATGCATAACCAATTCATAGGCAACAAATCATATCTCTAGGTTTGAAGACTTATATGATATTACCGTCTGACGATCACTCGAGATAAAATTCCATGAAGTGATTCCAGTGAGCGTGGGTTGATTCCAATACTTAGAACTTATGAGCACTCATGAAGTGTTGTCTTATATCTTGACACCTACAACCAACTTCATGACAGTTTTACTTCATATCTACTTCCAACATATGACCGACTGTGGAAAATTTGAATAATATGTAAAACAAAACATAAAATTCTAGAAGTCAAAACATGCAAAAGAAATTATACTAAACGATTGACAAGAGATAGCAACACTTTACTCATAAATAAACACAACTTTTATTCATCATCAAATGTCAATTAAGCTTTACAAATTTCATAATTATCTAACTACTAAAACTAATATCATCCTTCAGCCTTATGCTCCGAGCATGCTGGAGATGCTTAACCCTACTCAGTCCCTTCGTGAGGGGAACTGTTGGGTTCTCATCCGATGATACCCTCTTTGCCACGAGGATTCCTTCTTCTATGCGATGTATGATAAAGTGATATTTTCTGTCGATGTGTCTGGATCTCCCGTGATCCCTTGGTTCCTTGGCTAAGGCAACAGCACTTTCACTATCACAGAAAATTTCCATAGGCTCCTTTATAGCTGGTACTACTCCAAGGTCTCCTATGAAGTTCTTCAGCCATATAGCCTCCTTTGCTGCTTCACTCGCTGCTATATACTCTGATTCACAAGTAGAATCAGCCACTGTCTCCTGCTTGGAACTCTTCCAAGTGATTGCTCCTTTGTTTAGGGTGAAGACCCAGCCCAACTGAGAGAGGAAATTATCCCTATCAGTCTGGAAGCCAGCATCACAATACCCTACAACTCTTAAGTCATCACTCCCACCGAGGGTAAGGACCCAGTCCTTAGTCCTCCGCACGTACTTGAGAATATTCTTTACCGCAGTCCAGTGAGCCTTGCCAGGGTTCCCCTGATACCTGCTAACCATGTTCAAAGCAAAGTCTACATCAGGTCGAGTACAAGTCATAGCATACATGATTGAGCCTATTGCCAAAGCATAAGGCACTCGACTCATTTATGCTATCTTAGCCTCAATGCTTGGGCTCTGAGCTTTACTCAATCTGGCGTTACTCTGGATAGGTAATTCTCCTTTATTGGAGTTCTCCATGCTAAATCTCTTCAGCACTTTGTCCAAGTAGGTCCTTTGACTAAGTCCAATTAGTCTTTTACTTCGGTCTCTCAAGATCCTTATCCCTAGAATATAGGCAGCTTCTCCTAGGTCCTTCATAGAGAAACACTTCCCAAGCCAGGACTTAACTTCCTGTAGAGTTGGGATGTCATTTCGTATGAGTTGTATGTCATCCACATACAATACCAAAAAGCTAACTATACTCCCACTAGCCTTGACATAAACACAAGATTCATCTTCACTCCTAGAAAAGCCAAATTCCTTGACCTTTTCATCAAAGCAAAGATTCCATCTGCGAGGTGCTTGCTTTAATCCATAAATGGATTTCTCAAGATTACACACTCTATTAGGGTACTCGTTGCTAACAAAATCTTCTGGCTGACTCATGTAAACATCTTCAGTCAACTTTCCATTAAGGAAAGCGATTTTGACATCCATTTGCCAAATTTCATAGTCATGAAATGCAACTATGGCTAACATAACCCTAATAGACTTAATCTTGGCTACTGGAGAAAAGGTCTCATCATAATCCACTCCAGGAGTTTGAGAGAAGCCCTTTGCAAACAGTCAAGCCTTATAAGTGTATACATTACCATCCATGTCGGTCTTCTTCTTAAAGATCCATTTGCACCCTACAGTCTTACGACCTGGTACATTCTCAACCAAATTCCAAACTTGATTGTCATACATGGATTGTATCTCGCTATCCATAGCCTCTTTCCATTTAGCAGACTCGGGGCCTGCCATGGCTTCCACGTAACTGTTAGGTTCATCCAGATCTACTAGTGTCTCATCACTAATAAGTGTCTCACCTTCCGCAGTAATATGAAAACCATAGTAATGCTCAGGTGCGTTCCTAACCCTCGTGGATCGCCTCAGAGGTACAGACTCGTCAATTGGCTCAACAGGAGTTTCCTCCTCAAGTTGAGTGCTAGGGTTTGAAGTTCCTTCACCACTTGACTCTTGAATTTCTTCAAGGTCAATTTGCCTCCCACTGTCTCCTTGTCTTATAAACTCTCTCTCTCTCTCTCTCAAGACTCCTCTTCTTGCTACAAAGACCACATTATCACTGGGTCTGTAGAAGAGGTAACCAAAGGATCTCTGTGGGTAGCCGATAAAAATACACCTCTCGCTTCGGGGTTCGAGCTTATCATGAGTCTCGCACCTCACAAAAGCCTCACAACCCCAAATCTTGATGTGGTCTAGTTTGGGTACTTTACCAGTCCACATCTCGTGAGGAGTTTTGGCAACTTTCTTAGTAGAGACTAGATTAAGGATATGGGCGGCAGTCTCTAAGGCATACCCTCAAAATGAGATTGGTAGCGAAGCTCGACTCATCATGGAACGAACCATATCCAACAAGGTTTGATTACGCCTCTCAGCTACACCATTCAACTGCGGTGTCCTAGGAGGTGTCAATTGTGAGACAATCCCACATTCCCTAAGATAGTCGAGGAACTCTGAACTAAGATACTCACCACCTCGATCAGATCGAAGCATCTTAATGTTCCTGCCCAATTGATTCTCGACTTCCTGTTTAAATTCCTTAAACCTTTCGAAAGTCTCTGACTTATGCTTGATTAAGTAGACATATCCATATCTACTGTAATCATCAGTAAAAGTCAAAAAATAACGATTAGCATCCCTTGTGGCATGTTTGAAGGGTCCATACACATCCATATGTACAAGATCCAGCAAACCTTCACCCCTTTCACAAGAACCAGTGAAGGGTGACTTTGTCATTTTTCCAAGTAAGCATGATTCGCAACTCTCATCCGACTTTAAGTCAAATGACTCCAAGACTCCATCCTTTTGGAGTTGGCCTATGCGTTTCTTGCTTATATGTCCAAGACGACAATGCAATAATAATGCTTTATCCAAGTTATTATTATTAATAGAATCAATACATATCACATTATTTCCTAAGTGATCTACAACAGACACAACTTCATACACACCATCACAAGGTAATGCTTTAAAATAAAGAACATTATTAAATAAAGCATCAATAGAACCAACTTCATTATTAAATGAAAAGGTGAAACTTTTTTTATACAATGCATGAAAGGAAATAATATTTCTTGCCATTTCTGGCAAGTAACAACATTTATTCAAATCTAAATTAAAGCCACTACTTAGCGATAAAGTATAAACTCCAATCTTGGTGACAGGTGCAACTTTCCTATTCCCCATGATTAAGTTTATTCTTCCTTGCTCCACATTCTCACTTGTTCTTAGTCCCTACAAATCACAACAAATATGAATACCACAACCAGTATCAAGGACCCAAGAGTTAGAATTGGGTGAGTTATTAGAAATGATAGTGTAAATACCTGCATGGTTGGGTTTAACTTTCCCGTCCTTCACATCTTGCTGGTACTTTGGGCAGTTCCGCTTCCAATGTGCCTTTTCATGACAATAGAAGCATTCAGCCTCTTTTGGGTCAGATGAAGGAGTGACGAAACCTTTCTTGGTTCCAGAAGAGGAGCCTGCAAGGGTCTTAGCCTTGGTACCCTTCGAGGGGTTCTTCCTCTTCTTACCCTTCCCTTTCCCGATTGCCAAGACAGGGGCGGAGTTGGTAGGAGTAGAAGTAACAATCTCCTTTCCCTTAAGACCACTTTCCGTGGTCTTTAAGAGTCCTTGAAGTTTGCTGAGTGTGACCTCTTCCTTGTTCATGTGGTATGTCATGCAGAATTGATCATAACATGAAGGTAACGAATGCAAAATGATATCTATTGCAAGATCCTCGGGGAAGTTCACATTAAGCTTCAGCAAACGGTCCACAAATCTTTGCATTTTCTACATGTGGCCCGTGATGGGTTCGCCATCCTTCATGCGAGTTGTTATCAAGGAGGAGATGATTTCATACCTTTCTTGACGAGCACTTTGATGGTATCTTTCCATCATGGCTTGGTGCATCTCATAGGGTTAGAAATCCTCATGGATTTTTGGAGATCCGCGGTCATGGTGGCCATCATGATGCATGCCACTTTGGTGGCATCCCTTTCATACGCCCTAAAATCAGAAATCTCTTGAGGAGTAGCAACTATCTCATCAATCTCCTTAAGGTCCTTATCGAGGACATATTCATTGTCCTCGTAGCGAGTAATCATTCTGATGTTTCTGATCCATTCATTAAAGTTGGATCCATCAAAAGTGACTTTCCCAGACAAGTTCATAAGAGAAAAGGAGCCACTAGTATTAGAGCCAGAAGCAGCGTTGTTTGCAGACATCTGAGAAGAGAAGAAAGAATTAGTTTAGATATAGAGATAATCCTTAATAAAACACCCAAATGTAATATTATGGCTAGGACCCAATCACAATATATTATACTTAGAAGAGGTATGCCGTAATCTAAGTAATAACATATTTGAAAGGTAGGTGAATGACGATTCACCAATTTCCACCAAAAATGAAATATTAAATATTAAGTTTTAATTTGGTACTTAGAAATTCCTAGATTCTTTTGAGATTCAATGAACTTTTCAAAGGCATGTTTCAATCTCGAGTGTGCCCTCCAAGTTTTGTGACTGGGATGTCGAGGATCACAAAACGAGGTGTGATGTAACCATGCAAATTACTTGGTACCCTTAATGTTTACCCCTCAATCGATGTGCCGGTTAACCACACACGCTCCACCGATACTATGATAAACTTTAAGTCACCCTTTACCTACCTTGTTAAGTTCAAGTTAGTGTGTCGGTTAACCACACACGCTCCACTAACAACTTAGACAAAGTGTAAAGTGTAATTTCATGGATTAGCACCTTATTCACATTTTCCTAAAGTAACTAAGATTGGGAATTTAATAAAACATTTAGTTACTTTATCATTATACTTTTAATGAGAATTTATAAGTCCTTGTCCTACCCGTTCGGCTAACGACCCTCCACCAGTCAAGCAAGCAGTGGGTGAGAGTGGACACCCATTAAGTTGCCATTTTATAGGCAACAATCTTATACCCACCTTATAGACTGGCTTCGTGAATAAGGCGTACTAGCAGTAAGACGACTTTGATCTTATACATATATATATTATTATTAACTTATAATATTATAAGTATAAGGGTTGAATTTTAACTTTTAAAATTCAAAGGGTTGGAACTAAAGTTTTAATATGACTTTACTTGTTCCAAAACTTGAGGGAAAGTTTTGTAAACTTTCAAAACTTTTCTTTTCTTGTAACTTATGAGTTAATTAGAGTATTAAAAATGAAGACTCTTCATTTTTATAACTCATATGTTCTTTTCATGGTTTTAAAGCAAAGTGACTTTTGGTTTTCCATAACTTGAGGACAAGTTATGGACTCCATTAAAACACATAATGATCATGAATTAATCTACCACATAGGTTACAAGCAATTCCTACGATCATCTAAACATCATAAGATCAAGAACATGAACATGAACACTTTCATGAATCAAAAAAATTACACTTAAAACTTTGTAATTTTGATAACTTGTTGTTGTAAATGGATTAGCATGAACATTACGCCATCTAAAATAAGTTTTCAAGTACCAAAACAGTTTAGGGTAATGTTTCTAGTCCATTGCCAGCAACTAAAGTTGAAAAACTGCATTCTGAGTCTCCTACTCGCCGAGTGCATAAACCTACTCGGCGAGTAGGTTGAAGATTCACATGAACTCGGCGAGTTCATCAGTCAAATTGCACAAAATCGACCTTTTCCAACTATTTAGCACAAATAACAAACAAACAAGCCTAGGCTCTGATACCACTGATGGGTTTTGAGCATTCTAACACTTCCTAAGTGTACATGCAACCCTAATAACCTTGGATCTATGTTTGTCTAATAATCATGCAAAGTTGTTTTTCCAAGGTTATGAACCTATCTAGCATAAATGGGGAACAATTTTTCTTTGTATAAAAGATAGAACTACATACCTTGTTGTTGAAAGTGTTCCTTGAAACCTTGTGAGCCTAGCACCTCAAGTGTGATGCCTCAAATGCTTCACACAACAACAAATGCAAAGTATAAACTTGAGAGAATACTCTACACACTCAAAATCAACCAAGCCCTCTTGTTTCACTTGTGTAGCCGATTTTGGGGAGGGGCATGGTCTTTATATAGTGTGTTGCATTAGGTAAACCCTAATGTAACATGACTCTTCATTTCTTGATCCGAGTTATAACGAAGAAGTTATGACCTGTCGAAGTTTCGCGACAGAACCGACATGACGCTGAATGACGTAATAAGTGAATTTACGTTAGAGCGATATTTAGCCTTAGTGATCTAAATGAAAGTTGTAGAGTACGTTAAACCCTGAGCGTACATAAAAAGAACATCCAAATCTGACTTCGTATGAGGAAGTTATGATTTTTCTAGGTTTCAACTTAGCGGTATGCAGCCCGACTACTCGATTTGAGATCGAGCGGTTTTTAGCCAGAACAATCTAATGAGAATGGAAGATCTCGTCATTAGTAGTGCAACGGTAAAAAGACAGACGAAAACAGACGTTGGATGAAGAAGTTATGAATTTATAGCGAAGTTTTCCTGTCCAGGCCTACTAAAAATAAATAATAAAAATAAAATCAAAATAAGCCGACGGAGCCTAAATGAAAGTTGTAGATCGTAGTCTCACTTACACGTGGGTATAAATAATGTCAAAAACGGAGCTCGTATGTGAAAGTTACGCAATTTTGAAGTTTGGTATGTCGGTGTACGCTAAGCGTAATGGAGTACGCCTAGCGTACCCATATGCACGAACTGAAATGGGCCACGTCGACCTGACCCAACACTCGAGTACCCGGGATCATAAGCAATGACGTCTTCGGCCTGATCAGAAGCGTACGCCCAGTGTACTCCGAAGTTACGCCCGGCGTACTGAGTACGCCCAACGTACTTGGAAATTATGCCCAACGTAATCCCAGACCCAGCAGCCTATAAATAGAATGCGAGAGTTGCCGATTTCTTTTGTTCAAACTCTTTCTTCTCTCTAGTTTTTGCCTCGATTTGCGTGCCAATTATATCCCGAAGCCCCGGTATCATTCCCGAGCCCCGAAGCAAGTTCCGAAGCCCCGAGGATCCCGAGAAGTGAGATTCCTGAGCAGAAACCTTGCCCGCGAGGAGCCCGGTTTTTGTAAAGATCTTCTAGATCTACGGAGGAATACTACTTCTGCAAGTCGTAGTACTGCCTGATCATCTTCTAATCAAGTGAGTGTATAGTCACTTTCATCTTACACATAGATATGAAGTATTTTATAAAATACATGTTATGTGTATATGTATATATATATATATATATATATATATATATATATATATATATATATATATATATATTGTTGTTTATATGCATGAGTGCATAGTTACTTTCTTCTAACACATAAATATAAAGTATTAGCTATGAAATACGTGATATGTGTTATATATTAATTGTCTATTTGAGATGGACTTGGATTTGATGTTTTTATACAGGTGTTAAATGATTTAAATTATGTTTGTATTTATATCTACAAAAATGTTGGGTAGAGCATGGATAGATGGAATAGTTGGTGACGATGCGACTTCGTGCCTATTGAGTAAGCCTTGGTGACGATGCGACTTCATGCCTATTTGATAAACCTTGGTGACGATGTGACTTCGTGCCTTTTGTGTAAACCCAGGTGAATATGAGACATAGTGCCTATTGTGTAAACCTTGGTGACTATGAGACGTAGTGCCAATTGTATGAACCCTGGTGACTATGCGACATAGTGCCTGTTGTATAAACCGTGGTAGCAAATAGACTTTGTGCCAGTTCCTTAGGTAAATCCTTAGGAATGAATGATGAAAGTATAATCGATTCTTAGGGTAAAACCTTAAGAAATAAAGAAGATAATGGGGATGAGTTATTGGGTTGATGGTTTGATGATTGAATATAATAAATACATTATTATGGGTTGAAAACCCTATATGCTCACCAGACTCCCAAGCCTGACCCACTCAGTTTTCTTTGCATTATAGTTAATGGCACAAGAGTATAAGTTGGTGGACTTGATAAGAGATTTTGGATTGTAGATCAGTGGTTATAAATATCTGTTGTAAGGTTTATTTTATATTGTTTATGCTTTTGATCTGTATCGGAACATGACATCCTGAGGTTTTATTACTTAACAAAAATACCTTCTTTTTGAGAAATATTTTGATAAATGGTTATCATATTTTGTTTTTGGGACAAATTCCGCAACTGCTTTCTTTAAAAAATAACTCTGATTTTAAAACAAAGCATAAACAAATCGGTCTTTTCTAGCCGTGAAATTCGGGATGTCACAATCAGCCGGAAAATACATGGAACAATGTCTTACTTATTATCTGGCAGTTGTTTCCCGATTTCCGATTTGTTTGACAAAGAACTTAACTGAACACATCAATTTAATTCTGACCAGCCCGGTACATGGGTCAACATAAAATCATCGAGGGGCCCAAATATCTCTTCTATTTCTAGAAGGAACAGATAAACTTCGACTCATATGCTTGTTCTACTACTTGTTGAATTGTACACAAAGGCACATTTTATAACATCAAGTTACTGATGCGTTTTCGTGCAATCAATGCACAACCAACTCGTAGGTAACAACTCATATCTCTAGGTGTGAAGACTTATATGATATTATCGTCTCACGATCACTCGAGATAAATTCCATGAAGTGTTACAAGTGAGCGTGGGTTTACTCCAATACTCATAACTTATGAGCACTCATGAACGTTGTAGCAACCATTGCTATGTCTACACACCTTTAGCCATCTACAAACCCAATTCATGACAATCTTGATTCATACCTACTTCTGACGTATGACCGACTATGGAGGTTTGAATAAATTAATTATTCTGGAAGTCAAAACATGCAAAACTGAAACAATAGTAAATAATTGACAATGATAGCAACACTTTACTCATAAATAAATCACAAATTTTATTCATCACCAAAAGTCGATTACATTTTACAAGTTTCAGAAAAAGGCTATCTAATCTGTAAAACAAATATTGTCTCTCAACCCGATGCGCCTCGCATGCTGCAAATGCTTAACCCTCGTCAGTCCCTTCGTAAGAGGATCTGCAGGGTTCTCATCTGACGATACCCTCTTTGCCACGAGGAGTCCTTCTTCTATCTTCTGTCTTGTGAAGTGATATTTTCTGCCAATGTGTCGGGATTTGCCATGATCTCTCGGTTCGTTGGCTAAAGCAACCGCACTATTGCTGTCATAAAAAATCTCCATAGGCTCCTTAATAGCTGGTACAACTCCAAGGTCTCCGATAAAGTTCTTCATCCATATCGCCTCCTTCGTTGCTTCACTCGCTGCTATATACTCTGATTCACAAGTTGAATCAGCCACTGTCTCCTGCTTGGAACTCTTCCAAGAGATTGCACCTCCATTTAGAGTAAAGACCCAGCCCGACTGAGAGCGGAAGTTATCCCTATCAGTATGAAAACTAGCATCACTATACCCTAATATCTCAAGTCATCACTCCCACCAAGGGTAAGGATCCAATCCTTAGTCCTCCGCAGGTACTTGAGAATATTCTTTACCGCGGTCCAATGAGCCTTGCCAGGGTTCCCCTGATATCTGCTTACCATGCTCAAAGCAAAGGCCACATCAGGGCGGGTACAAGTCATAGCATACATGATCGAGCCTACATCGGAAGCATACGGTAATTGACTCGTCTCTGCTATCTCAGCCTCTGTACTCGGACTCTGAGTCTTACTCATTTTGGCATTGCTTTGGATTGGTAAATCTCCTTTCTTGGAATTTTGCATGTTTAACCTTTTCAACACCTTATCCAAGTAGGTACTCTGACTAAGTCCAATTAGTCTTTTACTCCTTTCTCTTAATATCCTTATCCCTAGGATATAGGCAGCTTCCCCTAGGTCCTTCACAGCAAAGCACTTCCCAAGCCAGGACTTAACCTCCTACAAGGTTGGGATTTCATTTCCCCTAAGTAGTATGTCATCTACATACAGTACCAATAAGCTAACTATACTCCCACTAGCTCTGACATACACACAAGATTCATCTTCACTTCTGAAGAAGCCAAACTCTTTGACCTTCTCATCGAAACAAAGATTCCAGCTACGAGATGCTTGTTTTAATCCATAATGGATTTCTCAAGCTTGCACACTCTATTAGGGTATCCAGCACTGACAAAACCCTCTGGTTGCTTCATGTACACATCCTCAGCCAACTTTCCATTAAGAAAAGTGGTTTTGACCTCCATTTGCCATATTTCATAATCATGAAATGCAGCAATGGCTAGTATAGCCCTAATAGACTTAATCTTTGCTACCGTCGTGAAGGTTTCATCATAATCAATACCCTGAGTCTGAGTAAAACCCTTCGCAACCAGTTAAGGCTTATAAGTGTGCACTTTTCCTTCCATGTCGGTCTTTTTGTTGAAGATCCATTTGCACCCGACTATTTTACGGCCTGGTACATTGTCAACCAAGTTTCAAACTTGATTGTCATACATCGACTGTATCTCGCTGTCCATATCCTCCTTCCATTTAGCAGACTCCGAGTCTGCCATTGCTTCCTTAACACTGCTAGGTTCATCCAAATTTACCAGTGTACTATCGCTGATAAATGTATCACCTTACCTAGTAATATGAAAACCATAATAAAACTCAGGTGTGTTCCTAACCCGTGTGGAACGCCTCAGTGGTACAGACTCGTCAGCTGGCTCAACAGGAGTTTCCTCCTCAGGTTGATTGCTAGTGTCTGAGGTTCCTTCACCAATTGATTCTTAAATTTCTTCAAGGTCAATTTTCCTCCCACTGTCTCCTTGACTTATAAATTCTCTCTCATGAAAGACCCCTCTTCTTGCTACAAAGACCACATTCTCACTAGGTCTGTAGAAGAGGTAACTGAAGGATTTCCGTGGGTAGCCGATGAAAATACACCTTTCACTTCGGGGTTCGAGCTTGTCATAAGTTTCACGCCTCACGAAAGCCTCGCAACCCCAAATCTTGATGTGGTCCAAATTGGGAACCTTCCCAGTCCACGTCTCATGAGGTGTTTTGGTAACCTTTTTTTAGGGACTAGAATAAGGATATGGGCGGCAGTCTCTAAGTCATACCCCCAAAAAGAGATTGGTAGCGAAGCTCGACTCATCATAGAGCGAACCATGTCTAAAAAGGTTTGATTACGCCTCTCAGCTACACCATTTAGTTGTGGTGTCCTGGGAGGAGTCAATTGTGAGACAATCCCACGCTCCTTAAGATAGTCAAGGAACTCGGTACTAAGAGACTCACCACCTCGATCGGGTCGAAGCATCTTAATGTTCCTGCCCAATTGATTTTCTACTTCCTCTTTAAATTCTTTAAACCTTTCAAAGCTTTCTGACTTATGTTTGATTAAGTAGACATAACCATATCTACTAAAATCATCAATAAAAGTCACATAATACCGATTAGCATTCCTTGTGGCGGTTTTGAATGGTCAACACACACCAGTATGTATTAGGTCCAACAAACCCTCACCTCGTTCACATGTACCAGTGAAGGGTGATTTTTTCATCTTTCCAAGTAGACAAGATTCACAACTATCATCTGATTTAAGGGTGATTTTGGAGTTGGCCTATGCGTTTCTTGTTTACATGTCCAAGACGACAATGCCACAATGATGATTTATCTAGGCTAGTAAAAGAATCAATATACAATACATTATTTCCTAAGTTGTCTGCAACCAACACAGTTTCATACACACCATCACAAGGTAATGCTTTAAAATAAAACACATTATTAAAGAAAGCATCAATACGACCACATTCATTATCAAACGAAAAGGTAAAACCTTGTATGTACAAGCCATGAAAAGAATTAATATTTCTCGCCATTTCAGACTAGTACACACATTTATTCAAATATATTTTTAACCCATTATTTAGCAACAAAGTATAAACTCCAATTGTGGAATCAGGTGAAGCCTTCATATTCCCCATGATCAAGTTTATCTTCCCGTGCTCCACATCCTCACTTCTTCTTAGGCCCTGCAAATCAGAACATATGTGAGTACCACATCCTGTATCAAGCACCCAAGAGTTAGAATATGGGGAGTTATTAGATAATATTGTGTAAATACATGCGTGGGTGGGTTTCACTTTCCCATCCTTCAGATCCTGCAAGTACTTAGGTTAGTTTTGCTTCCAGTGCCCTTTGTCCTAGCAATAGTAGCAATCAACATCCTTGTGAATTGGCAGAAGGAGTGACAGAACTGCTCTTGGCCCTTGATGAGGAGCCTTCAAGAGACTTTCCCTTGGTACCCTTCGAAGGGGACTTCCTCTTTTTCCCTTTGCCTTGCCTGATAGCCAAAACAGGGGTAGATGTTGGAGTAGGAGTAGTAGAGGTAACAACCGACTTGCCCTTAAGACCGGTTTCAGTAGTCTTCAAGAGTCCTTGAATTTTGCTAACAGTAACTTCTTCCTTGTTCATATGATATGTCATACGAAATTGGTCATAGCAAGAAGGTAAGGAGTGCAAAATGATGTAAATTGCCAACTCCTCAGGGAAGTTCACATTTAGCTTTTTAGCAAACTTAATTCTTGCATACTTCATGCCATAAGAATACAACAACTATAGAAAAACCAATAAATTAATCAATACATCATAAATAAATTTGTAACACCCCAACCCTGGTACGTCATAAAACCCTTAAGAAATTACGTTTGAGCATAATTGGTCCCTTGAGTACATTGGGCGTACCTATGAGTACACATAGCATACTCTACATTAATGATCGTGGAGGAGCCTCACGTACGTTGGGCGTACGTGAGGGTTCGCCGGACGTACACATCAGAGGGTCAAAACCCTAAATCCCAGACATGTCCCCCTATTTATTCATCCTTTATCCTCTTGGACCAAACCCTATCAGCCTCTTGAGCCTCTTTTCGTATACTTTCAGTTGTGAACTTGTGTGTGTGTGAGTTTTGAGCTTAAGGAGAGGATTTGGAGGGAATTTTGGAGTTCTTTCAAAAAGAAGAACTGGTTATACAAGCTTGGACGAATTGGTGCTTCAAGATCCTGCCTAATAGCCAACTTGAAATGTTTCTGGAGGTATAAAGCTTCCACCTTTCCTTCTTAATCTCTAGATCTAGTTAGGGTTTCTAGTTTGGTCCATTTTTGGATATTTTGGACCTCCTTGTGAGTTAAGCAACTCTAGGAGATTAGAAAGATAGATCTGAGGTCCTTTGGTCCTTTAGTATCATAAAAATGGAAGCTTGATGGGAGATTTGGCCTCATACATGGGTTAAAGACCTTGGAAAGGTCTTGATGGGGAAGTGGGTGTCTGTGAGACATGTAAAGGCATAAAGTTGGCAACTTTATGCCTTAGGACATCTTTACAGACTTAGATATGGCTTTTGGACGTAAAGGACAAGAGTATTAAGCACTTAATGGAGAAAGTGCTCAAACTGGTGGTATGTTGGGCGTATCCCAATGTATATCGCCCGTAGTCCCATGATACAGTACGTCGTGCGTACCAGGATGGTACGTCGAGCGTATGCATTGCAGATGGGCCGAATCTATTTTGGGCCTTTAGGCTAATCGGGCTTCATTTGATTATTGGGCCTGGTGTATTCTAGGAATTATGAGTCATATCAATTGTGGTGGCCATGGAATTATTGTTGGGGCTTTATTGGGCCAAGTAGCACATTAAGGATCTTTGGACTTAGACTTTGGGCCCATTAGCAAAGGATGGATAATTGGGCTTTATGGAAGGATTGGGAAGTTGGGTTCCCTTGGTTAGTCAAAGTTCTAACAATTACTAATATTATCATTCAGCTTCGGAGGTTTCAGACTGTTAAGAGAGCAGCTTTTGTATTCAGCAACAGAGGTAAGTCTCCTCACGATACCAATGGGTCTAAGCCACCAAGGCCGGCCCATTTAATTGTTGTCGTGCTTATTGTAGATTCACTACTGACTTGTTTTGTGTGCATGTAACATCCGGAATTTCAGGTATTATATTTATTCGTTGTATTCCAAGTTTTGTTGAAGAACTCGGCGAGTAGATGCGTAGACTCGCCGAGTAGAGACACGAATCATTATCCGGGTGGATGGCTGGACTCGGCGAGTCGCCCCAAGGACTCGGCGAGTCCACGCTGTTTAATGAAACCCTAATTCCTCGTGTTTGGGGCCTATTTAAAGGGCCTTATGGCCGTCATTTGCGGCTACCAGACCCCAGAGAGAAACCCTAAGTGAGCTAGAGGGATTGTGAGAGGAAAGGAGCCATTTCTTGCTCATTTGTTAGTGTTTTTGCAAATAGAAGAGGACCAAGATAAGAGGAAGCTGAAGAGGGTGCTAATCCAGTGATTCCAGGGCTCAAAGACTTCATTTTGAGGTATTCATTCGACCCTTCTTCAGTTTATGGTGTAATTCCTAGAGTTAGGGCTTTTTAGCCCCTTTAGAGGAAGGTTATATTGAGTAATTGGTCCCTTCTCGTGTTTGTGCTGTAGATCTGGACCCAAAGAGGTCCAGAGACCCTTTTCTCTTGAGCTTTATGAGTGTTAATGGGGGTTATAAGCTTAGGATGTCATTTTAGAGGTCATATCTTCAAATAAGGCCTTTGAGCCTTTGCATGAGCACCAAGATGTTAGCTTTACGTGATTATAATGCTTTGGGAAGCTGTATCTACGGTTTAGAGGAGCGGATCTGACCTCAGGAGGTCAGTTCAGCTTGAGCATGTCATGAACTCGCTGAGTCCGATAGCCGACTCGCCAAGTAGGACGAGGGTTTTTCCGATAATCACACAGTTGGTGACTTAATGAGTTGGGGAAGTGACTCGGTGAGTCGGAGGGAATCCAGAGGACAGAGTGCACGATGGTACTCGCCGAGTCAGGAGCCGGACTCGGCGAGTTAGGTCGGGACATTTAACAGATTGTGATCAGTGATGATTTGCAGAGTTGAGGTTGACTCAGTGAGTCGAATGAGGACTAAGAGAGTGAAGAACACGTGTGGACTCGCCGAGTCACAATTGTGCACTAGGCGAGTTTGGTCAAGGTTGACCGTTGACTTCGTTGACTTTTCGGGTTAGTCAATGTTTGGACCTTAGAGTCATCGGAAGGGTAGGATAGTCTTTTACCCTTCCTAGAGGATGTATATATAGAGAGAGAGAGAGAGAGATTAGTCTTTCCCTGAGAGTTGTATTAATTAGAGTATTTATTTCATGTGAATAGGCAGGGGCTAGACCAGAGTTTACCGAGTCAGAGATTTATTGAGATATCCGAGGTGAGTCTTCTCACTATACCTTTCCTTGAGTAGGTAACCAGAGTTATGTATCAGAGTAATTGTATGCTATGTATGTTATGTGTTGTACTGCATTATTTCTATGTGATTTATGTTGTGCATGTTACAGAGTTAGAACCGTAAGGCTCTCAGAGTTAGAACCAGAAGGTTCACAGAGTTTGGGTGCACGGACCCATAGAGTTATAGCCACGAGTGGCTAATATGTGTTATATATATGGTATTTTGGGGAACTCACTAAGCTTCATGCTTACAGTGTTTTGTGTTATGTGTTTCAGTTACTAGTGAGGATCGCGGGAAGGCGCTGGCATGATCAGTACACACATGGGATTTTTATGTTATGAGATCTTGGGATTGATATATTTTATGAATTTGGTTTTAAACAATGATGTTTTCATGGATAATGAATGAATTATGCTTTTGTAAAATGCGAAAAATTGTTTTGAAATTCACGGTGTTACAAGTTGGTATCAGAGCCTTGGTTTGAGGGATTCGAGTACGCCTTCGGGCGTATTTGAACTCAAACTGAGGATTTGAGAAACATTTTCAAAAGAGAACCAAGTTTTCTAAAAAGAGTAAAAGATTTTTGGAAAACACAGAGCAGAGTCGTGTGTACGATCAGTCAGCGCTCCGAACGGTGATTTCCCAATAACCCTTACTTTTGTGTTATGAGATATTTATGATGCACTTTATGAGATATTATGCATGCTAGAGATAGGCTAGTACTTCATATCTTAGGACTAGAGTGGCCTGATTTGTGATGCCTTAGCCTAGGGGTTGTTGTTATATGTGATGTGCGTTTGAGTATGTGATGAGTGAAAATATTAAGTTGGAATCCTTTAGGGGATTTGAGTAGAGGAGTAATCTAGGGGAGATGCCTAGATGAGTACCGTGGTACTTAGCGAAAGAATAGTTAGAACCCGCGAGGGGTAGAGTTGTAGAGTTCAGTGGTACTTTCATAGATGAGGAGAGCAAGCGGAGTTATCACCCAGAGTGAGTCCTATGTATACTTTGATGCCTAAATATTGCTGGCTTCGTGCTTTGTGGAACTCTCGATGATGGGAGTCAGCTACCAAGTGAATATGACGATATTCAGGAGGTAGATGGTTGGCATCATTAGGAGCTCTTCAACAGCTGATGGCATAGAAGTGGGAGGACCAAGGAAGAGCCTAGAGGGTAACCTTAGTCAGATGAGTACGCTGACGGAGTAGAGCATTTCGCTGAGGAGCGAGCACGCGTGGTGGAATTAGTGAACGAGAAGGTTGAGCAGCTACTTAGGAGCTCTAGGATTGTCCGTGTGGAAAGTATGGGTACATATGCCAGGTAGTATGGGCCCGTACTACCGAAAGCAGAGGACCCATACTCGATACAGGGAGTATTTTGAAGGTTCTAAGTAGCAGATTGAGGAGTGATGTTATTGTTCGTGTGCCATACATCGGAGTAGATTGAGGAGTGATGTTATGGTTCGTGTACTATACATCGGAGCAGATTGAGGAGTGATGTTATGGTTCGTGTACCATACATCGGAGCAAATTGAGGAGTGATGTTATGGTTCGTGTGCCATACATCGGAGCAGATTGAGGAGTGATGCTATGGTTCGTGTACCATACATCGGAGCAGATTGAGGAGTGATGTTATGGTTCGTGTGCCATACATCGGAGCAGATTGAGGAGTGATGTTATGGTTCGTGTACCACACATCGGAGCAGATTGAGGAGTGATGTTATGGTTTGTGTGACATACATCAGAGCAGGTTGAGGAGTGATGTTATGATTCGTGTGCCATACATCAGAGCAGATTGAGGAGTGATGTTATGGTTCGTGTCCCATACATCGGAGCAGATGGAGGAGTGATGTTATGGTTCATGTGCCATACATCGGAGCAGATTCAGGAGTGATGTTATGGTTCGTGTACCATACATTGGAGCAGATTGAGGAGTGATGTTATGGTTCGTGTGCCATACATCGGATCAGATTGAGGAGTGATGTTATGGTTCGTGTGCCATACATCGGAGCAGAATGAGGAGTGATGTTATGGTTCGTGTACCATACATCGGAGCAGATTGAGGAGTGATGTTATGGTTCATGTGCCATACATCGGAGCAGGTTGAGGAGTGATGTTATGGTTCGCGTACCATGCATCAGAGCAGATTAAGGAATAATGTTGTGGTTCGGCTACCATATATTGTAGCAGATTGAGAAGGGATGCCATAGGTTGAGTACCATGGTTCCTAGCAACGATGCTGGTAATTCTCCAGTTGTCCGGTCATGATTGACTGCTGGAATTTAGACACAATGAGGTTTTAGGCCTGAGGGCCATGATCAAGTTCGAAGAGGCATCCCTAGAGAGGGAGGTCAAGAATATTTTAGAGTATTTCGGTAAGACGAAGAGAAGGTATTTATGGGGGAATGCGGTCTGAGTGAGCCATCAGCCGATGGAGGAGATGTCACCTTTTGTGACCGGATGGGAGCTATTTATGTTTCCTGTAGGAAGTCGGAGAGGCATGAGATTTTAGTTTTGGGTTTAGGAATAAACCATACGGGTCGAAATTGATGACGATTTTTCCACCAGAGTATCAGGCAGCATGTCTGCCGCGAGGAAATGATCTACGATGAGCAGGTAGTCGGTGGGGACTGAAATGGTCAAGGATCACACTACACCCTAATTGAGTATAATAGGGCGTGTGGTAGCGGTATCAATGGGTAACCCAGTCGAGTATATCAGAGCGGTGGCTCTTATGTCTATGATGAGTATTGAGTACGGTAATAGAGTCCCTATTCTGGTGATGATTCATGTGTTGGATCGGAGGCTGTGAAGTCGAGGATGGAGAGTAGGATGATTTATTATTTCAGTCTTAGAGTCAGTGATAGTACTGGACAGTTGAGGTGTTCGGTATTGGAATGGTATGGGACTTCGAATGGCTAGAGGCAGTCGTAATGAGGGGTTCCTAAGGATATCTTCGGAGATTTAGGGTAATTGAGGGTTCTTGACTTCTTCGTGGGGAGAACATTGGGCGTTGTGTGGCACCTTCCAAGCGTAGTTGCGATGTTTCTGGTATAAGCCGTCTGTGGGGTAGATTCTTGATGCGTCAGTTGGTGATGGTTCGAAACCTAAGTGAGGGAGAACTGGGTATTTTATTGAGGGAATCAGAGATTTGTGCAAGAGCGGTTAGGGGTTGGATACAAAAACCTACGACTTGAATTCATGAGATCGGGGTCATTGGTGATCAATGAAAGGTGCAGGACGAGATGATGCATGTGGTATATGTCTGAGGAAAAGATGAGTGTCGCCACGGCAGGTGGTTAATGGTCAGGAACCTGGTGGTGGTCAGGGCCATTTCAAGTGGAAGGCTCGTAATGATGGTATGGGCAGTTGAGAACTTCTGGGTCGAAGTCTAGGCAGAAGATCGTCGAGCAGCCAACCCCCAGGTGGGTATGTGTATTCTTGCTTGGACATTGAGCAGTAGAGGAAATGGTTTCGGAGGATCATCAGTGTGTTCTGAAGTGTTAGCGCCTTCCTTGTATTTCTATTGAGTGTTTGGATACACAGAAGTTGCGTATTGAGTGAAATGAGGATGACTTATGGGGTTCAAAGGAAATGTATTGTTGTATATGTATGGTACTGGGAGTAGGAGAATCAGTGGTAGAGGCAGGACATTGTGATGCTCTTTAATGGTGTTCCGGGGATTCCGCGTATAGCGTCCCGATTTCGGAGTTATTTAGAGTCTTGAGTTTGAGACGACTAGTGATGTATCGTGTATCTATGGTTCCAGTGGGAGCCCTTCGCGTATTAACATCAAGAGGGATTATTTGAGGAAGCGGATCTCCGCAGAGGTAGATTCTGTGTTATAGCGGCTGCCGCCAGAGTATGTGATGCATATTGGGGCAAGTGTTTGTAACTATCTATGATAGTCTTCGGTGCATGAGTTAGTGAACGTAGTGTGGAGTTGTAATGAGAATGAGAGTATAGGGTGAAGCTACGGGGAGCCGTAGTATTCACTAGTCAGAGAGTGTTGTGATGCTACCGGGAGCCGTAGTACTCACAAGCCAGAGAGAGTTGTGATACTATGGGGATCCGTAGTATTCACTAGTCAAAGGGTATTGTGATGCTAGGGGGAGGTGTAGTACTCACAAGTCAGAGAGAGGGAGTCGTGGTATTGCGGGGAGCCATAGTACTCACTAGTCAGTTGGCGTTAGGGTGCTACGAGGGGGTCGTAGTACTCACTAGTCACGGGCTGTCGTGATGTTGCAGGAAGCCATAACACTCACTAGACTGCAAGAGAGTGTGATGATGGAGTGTTCTCCGATTAGTGTACGATGCAGAAGAGTTTTAGGCTTAAGTAGCCCTAGTATTGAGTTTATGGAGCCTAGTGGTTAAACTGGGGCGAGTCTGGGGTCTCCGTCTCTGTCGGGAGAGTCAACGAGATGCGCGGGAGAATATACGCAGCAGACGCCAGAGGTCAGAGCTAAGTCGATATTCGATTGGATTGTATCTTTTATCAGGAGAAGAGAATTTCGTGACTTACGTGTCGCTGGGCTGGGATAGTGGTCATGGGGAGGAAGTTAGTGAGATATTTTGGATCATGTTATGCGTGACCTTTGGAGGTTCAGCTGTGGGGCCAAAAGCTGACCTGGTGCTCAGTATCGAAGAGGGATATGAGAAATGAGTTAGAGTTTACCATGGTGATGTCGGTGGACACTTCAGAGCGAGCGAACGATTCAGACGCTCGAGGACATGCTTCTGGCATGTGTATTAGATTTCGGGGGGGGGGGGGGGGGGGGGAGGGGGAGGGGGGGAGTTGTGGCCCGTATTTGCCTTTGGCAGAGTTTTCCTACAACAACAGCCATCATTAGTGCATCAGTATGCCACCCTTTGAGCTGTTGTATGGGAGGAGGTATCGGACCCCATTTGCTGGAAGAGGTAGGGCAGCGTGTGATGGGTAGTACAGAGATTGTGCTTCAGATGACAGAGCAGATACAACAGGTCAGACAGAGGTTGTTGGCCGATCAGAGTTACCGATCCGAGCTCGAATTTTGGTCGGTGACTTCGTGCTCCTGAAGGTCTCTCCTTTGATAGTAGTGATCAGATTTAGGAAGAGAGGCAAGCTGGGGCCCCGATGTGTTGGTGCTTTCAGGGCGATTGCGAGAGTAGGAAGGGTAGCATACTGTTTGGAGCTACCTGCAGAGTTAGGTCAGATTCATGATACCTTCCACGTGCCGCAGCTGAGAAAGTGTATAGCCGACGAGTCGGCAGTGGTGCCATTAGAGGATATTCAGGTGGATGTGGGCCTGAACTAAGTTGAGAGACCGGTGGCTATCAGGGATCGGAAGATCAAGGTTTTGAGGAACAAGGAAGTGCCTCTGGTTTTGGTTTAGTGGCAGCATCAGAAGGGGTCCGAGATGACTTGGGAGTCAGAGTCGGAGATACGAGGGCAGCATCCAGAGTTGTTCGAGGAATGAGACTTCGGGGGCAAAGTCTGATTCAAGTGGGGGAGAATTGTAACATCCGGAATTTCAGGTATTATATTTATTCGTTGTATTCCAAGTTTTGTGGAAGAACTCGGTGAGTTGATGCGTAGACTCGCCAAGTAGAGACGCGAATCATTATCCGGGTGGATGGCTGGACTCGGCGAGTCGCCCCAAGGACTCGGCGAGTCCACGCTGTTTAATGAAAACCTAATTTCTCGGGTTTGGGGCCTATTTAAAGGGCCTTATGGCCGTCATTTGCGGCTACCAGACCCCAGAGAGAAACCCTAAGTGAGCTAGAGCGATTGTGAGAGGAAAAGAGCCATTTCTTAATCATTTGTTAGTGTTTTTGCAAATAGAAGAGGACCAAGACAAGAGGAAGCTGAAGAGGGTGCTAATCCAGTGATTCCAGGGCTCAGAGACTTCATTTTGAGGTATTCATTCGACCCTTCTTCAGTTTATGGTGTAATTCCTAGAGTTAGGGCTTTTTAGCCCCTTTAGAGGAAGGTTATATTGAGTAATTGCTCCCTTCTCGTGTTGGTGTTGTAGATCTGGACCCAAAGAGGTCCAGAGACCCTTTTCTCTTGAGCTTTATGAGTCTTAATCAGGGTTATAAGCTTAGGATGTCATTTTAGAGGTCATATCTTCAAATAAGGCCTTTGAGCCTTTGCATGAGCACCAAGATGTTAGCTTTACGTGATTATAATGCTTTGGGAAGCTGGATCTACGATTTAGAGGAGCGGATCTGACCTCAGGAGGTCAGTTCAGCTTGAGCATGTCATTAACTCGCCGAGTCCGATAGCCGACTCGCCGAGTAGGACGAGGGTTTTCCTGATAATCACACAGTTGGTGACTCACTGAGTTGGGGAAGTGACTCGGTGAGTCGGAGGGAATCCAGAGGACAGAGTGTACGATGGTACTCGTCGAGTCAGGAGCCGGACTCGGCGAGTTAGGTCGGGACATTTCACAGATTGTGATCAGTGATGATTTGCAGAGTTGAGGTTGACTCAGTGAGTCGAATGAGGACTAAGAGAGTGAAGAACACGTGTGGACTCGCCGAGTCACAGTTGTGCACTCGGCGAGTTTGGTCAAGGTTGACCGTTGACTTCGTTGACTTTTAGGGTTAGTCAATGTTTGGACCTTAGAGTCATCGGAAGGGTGGGGTAGTCTTTTACCCATCCTAGAGGATGTATAGAGAGAGAGAGAGAGATTAGTCTACCCCTGAGAGTTATATTAATTAGAGTATTTATTTCATGTGAATAGGCAGGGGCTAGACCAGAATTTTACCGAGTCAAAGATTTACTGAGATATCCGAGGTGAGTCTTCTCACTATACCTTACCTTGAGTAGGTAACCAGAGTTATGTATCAGAGTAATTGTATGCTATGTATGTTATGTGTTGTACTGCATTATTTCTATGTGATTTATGTTGTGCATGTTACAGAGTTAGAACCGTAAGGTTCACAGAGTTTGGGTGCACGGACCCAGAGAGTTATAGCCACGAGTGGCTAATATGTGTTATATATATGGTATTTTGGGGAACTCACTAAGCTTCGTGCTTACAGTGTTTTGTGTTATGTGTATCAGGTACTAGTGAGGATCGAGGGAAGGCGTCGGCCTGATCAGTACACACACTGGATTTTTATGTTATGAGATCTTGGGATTGATATATGTTATGAATTGGGTTTTAAACAATGATGGTTTCATGAATAATGAATGAATTATGTTTTTATAAAATGCGAAAAATTGTTTTGAAATTCACGGTGTTACAGTGCAAGTATATTGTATTTCGTGATACGCTAGTTGTCTTTGTGTTACTTGTATGGAAGACCATGGGGGAGCCCAAGGCACCTGGATGTAAGACCATGTGGAGAGCCCATGGCTTTCCTATTAAAGACCATGGGGGAGCCTGTAACACTCAAATTTTCAAAACAAAATTTTCATTTTTGCACATAAAAATCACATGTCATAATTTCCCAAAATCTCAAGTAGCAATATTAATACAATTTATTTTTTTTCAAAAGTTGTTTATCACAAAAACCAGGATCCTCCAAATATATCTCTAAAGCGAGTGTTTGTACTGATGATATGTGGTCCACTATCATGGCCTAGACTGCTCTAGCGTGCCAGCCTGGCCTGGCGCGCTCCTACAAGAACTGTCCAGTCAACTGAACGAGCTACTGAGCAAAGGGTTTATCAGACCAAATTTTTCACCTTGGGGAGCACCAGTCCTCTTTATGAAGAATAAGGATGGATCCTTTCGCATGTGCATCGACTATCGGGAGTTAAACAAACTTACCATCAAGAATCGATATCCCTACCTCGAATCGAAGACCTCATTGACCAACTACAAGAAGCAAATTACTTTTCAAAAATCGACTTGAGATCGGGTTACCATCAATTGCGAGTTCAATAGGATGATATTCCCAAGACAACTTTCAGAACGCACTACGACCATTACGAATTTGTGGTGATGCCCTTCGGGTTAAGAAACGCACCTGCGGTGTTCAGGACCTAATGAAACGAGTGTGCCGACCCTTCTTAGACAAATTCGTAATCGTATTCATCGACGACATCTTGGTCTATTCACGAAGCGAAGAAGAGCACAGCCAACATCTGCGACTAGTATTGGAGACTCTAAGAACTGATAAACTTAATGCTAAACTTTCTAAGTGCGAATTTTGACTCTAAGAAGTGGGATTTCTTGGCCATGTGGTTAGCAAGAAAGGGATACATGTGGATCCCTCAAAAATCAAAGCGATCGAAAACTAGGCTACACCGACAACACCAATGACATCCGACAATTCTTAGGGCTTGCGGGATATTACCAATGATTCATTCAAAATTTCTCCAAGATTGCAAAACCACTCACCACCCTGA
This sequence comes from Lactuca sativa, assembly GCF_002870075.4. NCBI lineage: Eukaryota > Viridiplantae > Streptophyta > Magnoliopsida > Asterales > Asteraceae > Lactuca > Lactuca sativa. The sequence goes on from NC_056624.2 coordinate 63,444,802, forward strand.
CTCAGAAGGGTGTAATGTTTACTTGGGAGACCAAGCAAGAAACTGCCTTCCAAACATTGAAATGAGCCCTGTGCAGCGCACCGATCTTGTCTCTCCCAGAAGGAACTGAGGATTTCATGGTCTATTGCGATGCTTCAAACCATGGTCTTGGATGTCTGCTCATGCAAAGAGGAAAGGTCATCACCTAAGCCTCTAGACAACTCAAAACGCATGAGGTTAACTACACTACCCACGAACTCGAGTTGGGAGAAGTAATGCTTGTTCTGAAAATCTGGAGACACTACCTATATGGCACAAAGTGCACTATCTTCATAGATCATAAGAGTCTCCAACATATCCTCAATCAAAAAGAGCTCAACATGAGACAGAGACGATGGGTAGAACTACTGAACGACTATGAGTGTGAGATTCGTTATCATCCGGGCAAGGCCAATGTAGTAGCAGATGCCTTAAGTAGAAAAGAATACTCGGGGCGTCGAGTAAAGTCACTAACAATGAAAATCCATTCGCACATGCTCACACAAATCAAAGAGTCCCAACTCGAGGCCTTGAAACCAGAAAATGTGACGAGTGAGACATTGAGGGGAATGGATAAGAACCTTGAAGTCAAAAACGATGGAGCTCGTTATCTCATGAATCGGATTTGGACCCCAATGTTCGGTGGGTTCCGAGACGTTGTCATGAACAAGGCCCACAAAACTCGATACAACATCCACCCAGGTTCAGATACAATGTATATGGATCTCAAGAAGTTATACTGGTGGCCGAACATGAAATCAAAGATTGCTACTTACATGGGCAAGTGTCTGACTTGCACCAAGGTTAAAGTAGAGTACCAAAAACCATTAGGCTTACTTCAACAACCAGAAGTACCCAAGTAGAAGTGGGAACGGATAACCATGGATATCATAACCAATTTACCCAAGACAACGGGCGGACTGGATACCATTTGGGTAATCGTCAACAGCCTGACCAAATCCGCGCACTTCCTGCCAATCAAGGAGACTGAAAAGATGGAGAAACTGACCAGAACCTATATAAAAGAGATTGTACGACTGCATGGAGTGCCAACATCCATTATCTCAGACAGAGATAGTAGATTCACTTCACGATTTTGGCACTCTCTACAAAAATCTCTGGAAACTAGGCTAGATATGAGTACAGCGTACCACCCACAAACCGACGGACAGAGCAAAAGAACCATTCAGAAACTTGAAGACATGCTGAGAGCTTGTGTGATAGACTTTGGTAAAGCATGGGATACCCACTTACCACTCATCGAATTCTCTTACAATAACAACTATCATGCTAGCATTAAAGTCGCTCTGTTCGAAGCTATATATGGTCGGAAGTGTAGATCACCCCTGTGTTGGGCTGAAGTGGGGGACACTCAATTAGGAAAGGGACAAGTCCCAAATAGCGCCCTCACTGGTCTTGAAATCATAAGGGAAACCACGGAAAAGATTGTTCAAATACGAGAGAGTCTGAAAGCATCTCGTGACTGACAAAAGAGTTACGCTGATAAACGACGCAAACCTTTAGAATTCAAGGTTGGAGACCATGTACTACTGAAGGTCTCACCCTGGAAGGGTATGATACGTTTTGGTAAACGTGAGAAGTTGAACCGTAGGTACATCGGTCCGTTTGAAATCCTTGCCAGGATTGGCCCCGTGGTGTACAAACTCTGACTACCACAGGAACTTAATAACGTACACCCTACCTTCCACGTATCGAACTTAAAGAAGTGCCTATCTGACGAGACCCTCATAATACCACTCAATGAAATTGAAGTTAACGAGAGTCTCCACTTCATGGAGGAGCCGGTTGAAATCATGGACCGGGAGATGAAAAGGACAAAGCAAAGTCGTATTCCTATCGTGAAGGTCCGTTGTAACGCTAAACGAGGACCCAAATTCACTTGGGAACGTGAGGACCAAATAAAACAAAAGTATATGCATCTCTTTCCAAATTCTTAAAGTCCCAGCCAAAACGCTAATTTCAGGACGAAATTCCTTCTAACGGGGGGATGATGTGACAATCGTCATATTCCGATCGAGTCAAAGTCAAATAAAGTCAACAGGTCAAACCAGTCAACTCATCTAACCCTTGTATATTAGGGTTTACATTATGTTACTATTATACAATTTGCTATTTTAATAACAAGTTATCAATTGGAAAGTTTGTACGTTCAGAAATTCTAAACCTTAATTGGGGTAAGTGATCAAACTAATTGATAAAACATTATTCCATACCCCTTGCGGACATATAACAATCATAACAAGGCTTAACGGGGTGTACTCGGGGACGTATAACAATCATAACAAGGCTTAACGGGGTGTACGAACCTTGCGTTGCTAAGATAAACATCCAAAAAGGTTACAAACGAAGTCTCTCTCAATCTCTCTCTTTCCCAAATCTCTCCCATATTTTAAGGGAAATATTTGCCTAAGCATAAACACATTTTAAGGGAAATATTTGCCTAAGAATAAAATCTAGTTGGTAAGATATTGAGGTGGAGTGTTGACTTTACCTTTAAGTCATGACACAAGCAACCCACCACACCCACTCCAGGGCTATACTCAGTCACTATTCCTCCATACTTAGTCAACAAGTTGTCCTTTCACCCTTTTTCACCAGCCATAACCAGATCAAAGGACTTGAAATCTTTACTTCTCTCCCCACATTATTCACTCTTTCTCAAGAAGAATCAAACCCATTTCTCTCTCTCTCTCTCTCTCTCTCACTTTCCCTCTCTAAAACTCGAAATTAAAGGCTATTCATGAGCATTTCCCTTCAAGTTTGGTAAGTAACTTCATCCTACATTTGATTATCTTTCATCCTTTCACTCAAATCATGGATTCCTTACACAAATATCATCATATTTTTACTAGATCTTCGAGTCCTCAAGTATCTCCCAAGTGTTCTTGACTTGAAACTCCTTTTCTTCATCATCCATCAACTGAAATCACTCAAGGTGAGTTCATACCCCCCACATTTTCATGTTTTATTCAATTTTTAGGGGGAGGGGGGGGGATACAAGTAAAAACACCAACAACATAACTAAACTCCAACATCAGCTTTCAACAGAAAAGCTAATGTTCATTCACGAACTGTTTAGGACATTTTAAACTTTTTATATTTCAAACCTTTATTAGTTGCAAATATTTCTGGGTTATACCTTTAAAATGACTACTTGCACATGTCCATACGATTTTTCTATAATTTATGGTATTTTTACAAAACTGCATATCACTGTAGCTACGAATTCGGACCTGTCCGTGAATATGAACATTTTCACACCAGTTAGAGGATTCTAAAAATCATAATAAATTTTTTGAATAAACTAGACACATTTTCTAAAGTCTCAGAGTTTGTGGATATAGTTTTCAATTTCGTATGATTTTTCTGTGATTTTTCTAAATCAGTGCAGAAATGGTAAAAACGAATATACAGATTACAACTTTAATAACACTTTGTAACATGTTGAGCAAAGTGTAAATCTTTGATGGCTTCATATTTAGCATGTGTTTTCTATTGGGATGTGATTATATTATAGAAAAATGTTCGTTAAATTGTAAGAGCACTTTATTACTACAATTAATGCATGATGAAGCATAGTAAACATAGTAATATTTTGCTACATATTCTACTTACATACAAAAAGGAATACTATACGTTACAAACATTTTGATAAAATATAATAGGTATATTTTATGTTATATATACATTACGAAAGAGTACATTTCTACAAAAAGGGGTTTTCAATTTCACACTACGTAAATTTGTTAATGAATAAATTGTTAGACATTCGCTTCACATTACTTCAAAAGTAGCGCAACAAAAGTCCAGTAATTATAACCAGAATCTCTTGTAGGGAGAACGTGATAGTTGTGTATAAATCTTTATTGGGTCTGACAAACCCACACCTTAGCTGCTTGCAACAGCTAGACCGGCAGGTCTGGGGTGACAAATGTCATTAACATTCTGACGCCTGAAGAACGTCGTATACAAAGCCGACTAAGTCGTAGTATGGTTATAATAACTCACATGGGGTATTAACAAAACATAAGATTTACGTGATTTCCATTTAAACTAACAGGTTTATGTCGATTTAAAATTGCATGATTTACAAGTTATATGGAAGATACTAGTACATTATTAGTCTTGGCATTTAAGACCACAACACTTTTTAAAAGGAAAATATTGGATTTTTCTCGAACAAACATTACTTTTACAAGGAAGGATTTCATCATTTCCTTCAAAAGCTTATGAACTCACCAACTTAAATGTTGACACTTTTTCAAAACTACTTGTATTCTCAGAAAATCAGGAAAACAGGCAATCAACTGCTTTTGAGGATGAAACACTAAGGCGTCAAACATTGTATTTTTGTCAGCATAATGTAATTGATTTAGAAACATGTAAACTTATACTACGATGTAACTTCTTCAATTTTATTTATGTTGGTTGGTTGTACTTTGAGCACTATTATACTCGTTGTTGTGATACTATACATGAAGTCCTCCACCCCCGGACGTTTCCGCCATCCTTGGTTTGGGGGTGTGACAGATTGGTATCAGAGCATTGTTTATAGTGAACTTAGTATATCAAACCACATAATATATACAAACTATAAATGCATTGGGACTAAAAGTCTCTGATTAAACATTTTTCAAATAACTATACTTTTAGAAATGAAATAGTTTCTTGATAAAAAGTATAAGTACATGCATGTATGCCGGTATAGTGGCACATCTAGGAGAAATTATGAAAAGTAAAAATCGGGGAGTTGTACACTAACATTATGCCTTGGCATGTGTAATCAAGTCTAGGGGGAATATAGCCTGATCAACTATATTCGTCCAAGAAGTAACTAGCATATGTCAGGGGATAGTCGTAGTGGGCAACAAGTCCATTAACCTACCACCACTCATACAAGCGCTACAACTAGATTCAACAGAATGTTTCAAATACTATAGGAGTATTTTATGTTACTAAAAGTACAATATTTTTAAATTCATTATGTGCCTCTTACACCCCTATTCTCGTATAGACGACATGGAAGGATTTCATCTACCTAGAAACCCGTACTTCCCTAACGAGGGAAACATTGGACGCCTCGAGGCAGAACCCGAGGAAATGAATTAGGGCTGGCAATTGGGTTGGGTTCGGGTTGCCGATCAGAAAACATAAACTCAACCCAACCCATATAATATATGGGTTGACGGGTTGGCGGGTCACGGGTTGGTGGGTTGGAAACCTCAACCCAACCCAACCCATATAACCCGTTTAAGTATATGGGTTTGCGGGTTCACAAGTTAATGGGTCAAACCCAACCCATATAACCCATTTAATAAATAAGCAACACATTTTAAAAAATGAGGTTTTTTCAACTTAAATTAATAAAATGATTAAAGTAATTAACATAAAAAAAAGTTTTCAACATAAATTCTTAAAGTTAATAACATCCAAATAAAAATGAAACATAAAAACATTCATAAAAAGTGGATGTGTTTTCCGTTCGTGACTCATGAAAATAACGACATGAATTTTTTCTTTTTCTGATTAATGAACTGCAAATGCAGATTCGTCACATACGAGTACGGAAGAAATACAATGATACGGAATATTACGAATATAGATGGAAATCAAATTTCATTAATAATTAAATGTATCATTTTTTAAATGTAATATATATATATATATATATATATATATATATATATATATATATATATATATATATATATACACACACACGCACACGCTCGAGAGTATCGGGAGCGTCAGGCCGAGATGGAGAGACGATTGACGGTAATGGAGTGTCAGGCAGGCGAGGATAGGGAGGAGATCTGGGCAATGTGGACACTCATAGCCGCCTTGCAGGGGACCACCAGATGCCACCCGCCACGAGTAGTGCTTACACTACTCACATTTTGTTCTAAACTAGGTTTCCGAGTATACGTTGGTGCTACTCGTTATGTTGTCAAAATTTTCTTCTACATTGATGTAATGTAGGCCTCCTATGACGCCAAATTTTCTTAAGCAATATGTACAAAACTTTTATCAATGAAATTGACTTGCACTTATTTTGTTGGATGTTTGGCTTTGGATCTCATAACTTGATAATTCAAACAATTTACAAATAATAACTCTAAAATTCTAAAGGTGTACCTCGAAGTTATGTGTAATTAAGGGGCGATCGACTTAGAAATGATGAGTCTGCCTTAGGACCTGTTCCGTGTTTTGTTGTTGACTTAGGACGGACTCATTAGGTTTAACAGTTTACCAAAAGTTAATTACATGCAATTCGCATACTTTGAGTAAATTTTAGGAGTGGATCAGGCACAGAGCAGAACACGAGTGTTCGGTTGAGACACTATTACTAAATTCATAAGTTTATTGTTATAGACTTTATTTGTGAATTTCTTGCAAATACAATAAAGTTGGGACATAATACTGATAATGTAGCTCAAATAGCACCCGACTCGTCCTTACTATTAAAGACTCACCGACTTTTCGCCTTTAAAACTTATGACAAAACTATGCCGCCAAGGAAAAGACCCAGACCTTCTGGCATCGCAGCACCACCACCTCCTCCGCCACCACCTTCACAGTTTAATTCTGTGATGTTCCAGGCTGCAGTAATAGCATCCATGGCAACCGCCATGTCGCAGATGGGTACAAACGGTGCTGGTGGTTCTGGATCTGGTGCTATGCACTCTAACCATTGGGACAGTACGGGGCATACAAAGGAATGTTCTTACAAAGACTTCATGAATGGAAAACCCAATTCTTTCAATGGAAGCGGGGGCGTCGTCACACTAATGCAATGGTTCGAGAGGACCGAAGTAGTTTTCGAAATCTATGCTTGTCCCGAAACGAGCAAAGTCAAGTATGCAGCATTCACTTTCACTGGTAGAGCTCTCACTTGGTGGAATGGCCGAGTTAAGTCACTTACTCCCGTAGTGGCTAACTCTATAAGCTGGGAATACTTGAAAGCTTTGATGCTAAAGGAGTATTGCCTGAGGGTCGAAGTGCAAAAACTTGAAGAAGAAATCAGGAACCTCAAGATGTCGAGCACTGACCTTGAAAATGATACTGCCCGATTGATTGACCTAGCACTCCTTTGTCCAGCAATGGTCACTCCAGAAGAGAAGAAGGTGGAACGATACCTCTAGGGACTATCATCCCATATTCAAGATAGTGTGTTGGCCTCAAGACCCACTACTTTTGACAGTGCCAAGGAATTCGCACAACAACTTATCGACCATAGGTCCAACCATGGTACTGCGACCACCACCCATGATCAAGCAAGAGGGGGAAGCAATAAAAGAAAATTCTGGAGCAACAAAAAGAAACGGTCAGGACTAGACTCCGCCAAAAAGCAACAGACAGTTGTTGTTCGTGCTGCCACCACTCCTGCCACTCCAACACCATTAAGGCAATATGTTGGAACCCTCCCCAAGTGCAACAAGTGCAGCTTCCACCACACCGGTGCTTGTCGGGAAATACACTGCAGCAACTGCAACAAGAAGGGACATACTGCTCGATTCTGTACAGCGCCAACCCAACCCCTCACTCAAGTCACCGACACTGGAGCAAGTCAATCCTGCTATGCCCGTGGGGAAACGGGGCACTTCAAACGAGACTGCCTAAAGGCACGAAATGCCAATGTTGGGGGTATAGGAAGAGTCCTAGCTATAGGATACGGAGAAGCAGTCAAGGACCCCTCGTAATACCATTAGATGAAATTGAAGTTAACGAGAGTCTCCACTTCGTGGAGGAGACGGTTGAAATCATGGATCGGAAGATCAAAAGGACAAAGCAAAGTTGTATTCCTCTCGTGAAGGTCCGTTGGGATGCTAAACGAGGACCCGAATTCACCTGGAACGCAAGGACCAAATGAAACAAAAGTATTCGCATCTTTTTCCAAATTCTTGAAGTCCTAGACAAAACGCTAATTTTGGGACGAAATTCCTTCTGACGGGGGGATGATGTGTTACAACTAGGAATCTGGTGCCTTGTAAACATTGAACAACGATAACAAATGTGAACCAACAATGTAAAAGCATGTATGATGCTTATTCAATAACAACAAACTTCCATCAAACACTTTATAAGAGCACATCAAATAGTCAACCAAAGTTTGGAATCCCTAAAATCCCGGTTTAAGTCCATTTTGGACTAGGATTTCCTTATTGGGCCTAATAGACCAATAAGTTTCCAATTTGATGTCTTTGGGCTTAGAACTCTTATATGGACTCTAATTTGGAGCCACCTTCATTTATTTTAGAGTAAATTACGCGAATGGTCCCTGTGGTTTAGTGTAAATTACACGCTTGGTCCCTAACTTATTTTTCTAACTCGGACTGTCCTTAACTTTTAATTATGTAACCCGCCTAGTCCCTATTCTCACATTCCGTCAATTGTTTCCGTTAGACACCCCACGTGCCTTGCACGTTGGTGGTATAAAAGTCTTTTCACATTTCCAACGATCTTCAAATACTAATTTTTCATCAGGATTCAACCTAATTTAGAGTTTCTTTCAGTCCTCCATCGTTTGAAGCGGTTACACCTAAGGATGTTCAAATCAAGGATGGTTCAATGCGATTGTGGGCGTGCTGCTGTAATTCGGACTTCAACTACTAACAATAATCCAGGAAGACCCTTTTACGCATGTCCAATTAAGATATGTTGTAGTTGAGAATTTTGTAATCGTAACCCTAGATGAGGATATCACTGTATGCGATTATAGGTATTGTAACCGTGGCTTTTGAAATTGACAGGAACCACGTAAAGGATTTATTGCTTGGGTAGATGATGATGAAAAGGATCATGGTGACAGACTGACAATCTCCTGGCTTGTGAGGTTGAACAAGAAGCTGAAAAATGAAAATCTTTTCTTGAAAATATGTTTATTTATTAGTTAGGTATTGTTCTTGGTGATACTTGTTTACAAGTTGTAAGGTGGGGATGAGTTGTTATTGTAATGGTAAAGTCTTCTGTAATGGTTAGGTTGTAGCAATGTATGTGATGGTATCATTATCTGTAATGGTTAGGTTGTAGCAGTGAATGTGAAGGTATCCTTTTCTGTAATGGTTAAGTTGTGTATGTATTGTAATGCAGATGGTTAAGATTTTTAAGATCAATGAAAATGGTGTTTATGTATTGGTTAGGTTGTCTATGTATTGTAATGCAAATGTACTGTAATGGTTGTAGCAGTGTTGTATTGATTATGTTTTAAAGTGATGTATAAGCAGCATATTGACCATTAATTAGTACCAAACTATAACAGGGCAATGAGGGTGACATCATAAGAAGAATATAACAATCTAATTTAGTACCAAACTATTATGGAAAATATAAATGTAAAAATCAATATAAACCAAATTATTATCTACCCAATGGTGTATCATAAGAAGAAAACATTCCATTAGTACCAAACTATTACAGGGCAATGAGGGTGACAAACTAGTTCATCCAAAAGTGCCAACATATTGGCTAAAAGAAGTATCAAAATACTGCCCCTATTACAAACTATTCATAAATAATGTACCAAAATATTAGCCCTATTACAAGCAGTAACATAACACAATCCATTCATATTTAAAGTAACAAAAGACTAGCCCTATTACAAACCATCAAGTGGTTGCCTTCCCTTTCCCTTTTCCTTTGACTTGTGATTGTCCACCACCCCCACCAACAATTGGTCTTTTCCCTTTGCAGGTTCTTGCATTGTGACCAACATTGTTACACTTCGTACATGTTACTGATCTATGGGCCCTCGATGCTGTGTTTCCTCTAACAAAGTCCTCCTTTTCCACAATTGATATTGTTCTCTTCTTCTTTGGTCTTCCTATGGGAACACGATGATTTGGAGGCAACAGAGTTGTTGGTATAGCTGACTTCTCCCACATGGACCTTCCATTGATTGGAGTAACCTTAAAAGAATACATCTCTTTCCAGCTTGATAACCAGTAACATGGATGCACAAATGATTCTGGGATTCCCACATCTTTGTCATTCCTCCCCATGTCCCAAATAGCAGCCACACCATGTTTGCATGGAATTCCTGTTAATTCCCACCTTTTGCACGTGCAACTTTGTTGACCTACATCCACAATACACTGATCTTGCCATGGTCCAACAACTTGATATTTTCCAGCACCACAAAATGTTGCAACATACTGTTCTGCCTTACTCTTTATCTTATCCAATATTGTTGTAGCTGTAGGAGTCAAAGGACCTACAACTTTCTGAATTTCCTTGTCAACTTTGACTATCTTCTTCATAATGTACTCTCTGATGAACTCAATGCAGTTAATAATTGGTGCATCACGACCATCTTCTATCTTGTTGTTGAATGCTTCACACAGGTTATTAGTTAGAGCATCACAATGTGCTCTCCCTGAACATAAACAACTTCTATGTCAGTATTCAATTTACCTTCTTTTAAAATTATTAAGTAGAGATCGAAAGTCATTATACCAGTAAAGTGGGAGCGAGCCCAACTTTGAGGAGGTATTTGTTTCAGCCACTCATAAGCATCATTGTTAAGCTTCTTTAGTTTTTCCATTGCTTGATGAAAGTGTTGTACATTAGAGGTCGTGGCACATTCCCAAAGAAGATCCTTGAACACCTTTCCCCTCCAGTTCTTTTTCATGTTGTCGTGTATGTGACGAAGACAATAGCGATGCTCTGCACATGGAAATAGTGTTGCAATCGCAGGCAACAAACCCCTAGCAATAGTAACATGTTTGTATGTTAGTATAACTGCATCAATAGTATAAAACTATAAAACCTAGTTTGGATAGGTTCCAATACCTTTTGTCTGTCACTCATAAACGTGAAATTAGAATTTGTTCCCAAACCTAAGTCATCACCCAAATTACTTAAAAACCAAGTCCAAGAATTCAATGTTTCTGATTCAACCAAAGCATAGGCTAAAGGATATATCCCATTATTACCATCCAATGCCTTTGATAAGAAACATAAATTACCAGAAAACATTGGTCAGTTAACACTACTTAAAATAAAGAACATACAATACAAAAAGAAATAAGAAGATCTTACCACAGCAGACAAAACTTGGCCTGGATATGGACCTTTCACGAAGGCTCCATCAAGTCCAAGAAAGTCCCTTCTTCCCGCTGCAAAACCTCGCTTCAAAGCTCCAATGCAAACATAGATACGCCTGAATGTTCTTGTCTCAACAGTTGGATTCGCTTCACTTTCAACATCAATTTTAACCGTAGTATCTGGGTTACGTGCGTGTACCTCTAAAACATAGTCCCTTATCAACCTGTATTGGCTGGCATAATCTCCTTGAACATGCTTTAAAGCTTGCTGGTTTGCCCTAAAAGTTTTCATATGGCAAACCCGATTCTTTCAATGGAAGCGGGGGCGTCGTCACACTAATGCAATGGTTCGAGAGGACCGAAGTAGTTTTCGAAATCTATGCTTGTCCCGAAACGAGCAAAGTCAAGTATGCAACATTCACTTTCACTGGTAGAGCTCTCACTTGGTGGAATGGCCGAGTTAAGTCACTTACTCCCGTAGTGGCTAACTCTATAAGCTGGTAATACTTGAAAGCTTTGATGCTAAAGGAGTATTGCCTGAGGGTCGAAGTGCAAAAACTTGAAGAAGAAATCAGGAACCTCAAGATGTCGAGCACTGACCTTGAAAATGATACTGCCCGATTGAATGACCTAGCACTCCTTTGTCCAACAATGGTCACTCCAGAAGAGAAGAAGGTGGAACGATACCTCTAGGGACTATCATCCCAGATTCAAGATAGTGTGTTGGCCTCAAGACCCACTACTTTTGACAGTGCCAAGGAATTCGCACAACAACTTATCGACCATAGGGCCAACCATGGTACTGCGACCACCACCCATGATCAAGCAAGAGGGGGAAGCAATAAAAGAAAATTCTGGAGCAACAAAAAGAAACGGTCAGGACTAGACTCCGCCAAAAAGCAACAGACAGTTGTTGTTCGTGCTGCCACCACTCCTGCCACTCCAACACCATTAAGGCAATATGTTGGAACCCTCCCCAAGTGCAGCTTCCACCACACCGGTGCTTGTCGGGAAATGCACTGCAGCAACTGCAACAAGAAGGGACATACTGCTCGATTCTGTACAGCGCCAACCCAACCCCTCACTCAAGTCACCGACACTGGAGCAAGTCAATCCTGCTATGCCCGTGGGGAAACGGGGCACTTCAAACGAGACTGCCTAAAGGCACGAAATGCCAATGTTGGGGGTATAGGAAGAGTCCTAGCTATAGGATACGGAGAAGCAGTCAAGGACCCCTCGTAATACCATTAGATGAAATTGAAGTTAACGAGAGTCTCCACTTCGTGGAGGAGCCGGTTGAAATCATGGATCGGAAGATCAAAAGGACAAAGCAAAGTTGTATTCCTCTCGTGAAGGTCCGTTGGGATGCTAAACGAGGACCCGAATTCACCTGGAACGCAAGGACCAAATGAAACAAAAGTATTCGCATCTTTTTCCAAATTCTTGAAGTCCTAGACAAAACGCTAATTTTGGGACGAAATTCCTTCTGACGGGGGGATGATGTGTTACAACTAGGAATCTGGTGCCTTGTAAACATTGAAGAACGATAACAAATGTGAACCAACAATGTAAAAGCATGTATGATGCTTATTCAATAACAACAAACTTCCATCAAACACTTTATAAGAGCACATCAAATAGTCAACCAAAGTTTGGAATCCCTAAAATCCCGGTTTAAGTCCATTTTGGACTAGGATTTCCTTATTGGGCCTAATAGACCAATAAGTTTCCAATTTGATGTCTTTGGGCTTAGAACTCTTATATGGACTCTAATTTGGAGCCACCTTCATTTATTTTAGAGTAAATTACACGAATGGTCCCTGTGGTTTAGTCTAAATTACACGCTTGGTCCCTAACTTATTTTTCTAACTCGGACTGTCCTTAACTTTTAATTATGTAACCCGCCTAGTCCCTATTCTCACATTCCGTCAATTGTTTCCGTTAGACACCCTACGTGCCTTGCACGTTGGGGGTATAAAAGTCTTTTCACATTTCCAACGATCTTCAAATACTAATTTTTCATCAGGATCGAACCTAATTTAGAGTTTCTTTCAATCCTCCATCGTTTGAAGCGGTTACACCTAAGGATGTTCAAATCAAGGATGGTTCAATGCGATTGTGGGCATGCTGCTGTAATTCGGACTTCAACTACTAACAATAATCCAGGAAGACCCTTTTACGCATGTCCAATTAAGATATGTTGTAGTTGAGAATTTTGTAATCGTAACCCTAGATGAGGATATCACTGTATGCGATTATAGGTATTGTAACCGTGGCTTTTGAAATTGACAGGAACCACGTAAAGGATTTATTGCTTGGGTAGATGATGATGAAAAGGATCATGGTGACAGACTGACAATCTCCTGGCTTGTGAGGTTGAACAAGAAGCTGAAAAATGAAAATCTTTTCTTGAAAATATGTTTATTTATTAATTGGGTATTGTTCTTGGGGATACTTGTTTACAAGCTGTAAGGTGGGGATGAGTTGTTATTGTAATGGTAAAGTCTTCTGTAATGGTTAGGTTGTAGCAATGTATGTGATGGTATCATTATCTGTAATGGTTAGGTTGTAGCAGTGAATGTGAAGGTATCCTTTTCTGTAATGGTTAAGTTGTGTATGTATTGTAATGCAGATGGTTAAGATTTTTAAGATCAATGAAAATGGTGTTTATGTATTGGTTAGGTTGTCTATGTATTGTAATGCAAATGTACTGTAATGGTTGTAGCAGTGTTGTATTGATTATGTTTTAAAGTGATGTATAAGCAGCATATTGACCATTAATTAGTACCAAACTATAACAGGGCAATGAGGGTGACATCATAAGAAGAATATAACAATCTAATTTAGTACCAAACTATTATGGAAAATATAAATGTAAAAATCAATATAAACCAAATTATTATCTACCCAATGGTGTATCATAAGAAGAAAACATTCCATTAGTACCAAACTATTACAGGGCAATGAGGGTGACAAACTAGTTCATCCAAAAGTGCCAACATATTGGCTAAAAGAAGTATCAAAATACTGCCCCTATTACAAACTATTCATAAATAATGTACCAAAATATTAGCCCTATTACAAGCAGTAACATAACACAATCCATTCATATTTAAAGTAACAAAAGACTATCCCTATTACAAACCATCAAGTGGTTGCCTTCCCTTTCCCTTTTCCTTTGACTTGTGATTGTCCACCACCCCCACCAACAATTGGTCTTTTCCCTTTGCAGGTTCTTGCATTGTGACCAACATTGTTACACTTCATACATGTTACTGATCTATGGGCCCTCGATGCTGTGTTTCCTCTAACAAAGTCCTCCTTTTCCACAATTGATATTGTTCTCTTCTTCTTTGGTCTTCCTATGGGAACACGATGATTTGGAGGCAACATAGTTGTTGGTATAACTGACTTCTCCCACATGGACCTTCCATTGATTGGACTAACCTTAAAAGAATACATCTCTTTCCAGCTTGATAACCAGTAACATGGATGCACAAATGATTATGGGATTCCCACATCTTTGTCATTCCTCCCCATGTCCCAAATAGCAGCCACACCATGTTTGCACGGAATTCCTGTTAATTCCCACCTTTTGCACGTGCAACTTTGTTGACCTACATCCACAATACACTGATCTTGCCATGGTCCAACAACTTGATATTTTCCAGCACCACAAAATGTTGCAACATACTGTTCTGCCTTACTCTTTATCTTATCCAATATTGTTGTAGCTGTAGGAGTCAAAGGACCTACAACTTTCTGAATTTCCTTGTCAACTTTGACTATCTTCTTCATAATGTACTCTCTGATGAACTCAATGCAGTTAATAATTGGTGCATCACGACCATCTTCTATCTTGTTGTTGAATGCTTCACACAGGTTATTAGTTAGAGCATCACAATGTGCTCTCCCTGAACATAAACAACTTCTATGTCAGTATTCAATTTACCTTCTTTTAAAATTATTAAGTAGAGATCGAAAGTCATTATACCAGTAAAGTGGGAGCGAGCTCAACTTTGAGGAGGTATTTGTTTCAGCCACTCATAAGCATCATTGTTAAGCTTCTTTAGTTTTTCCATTGCTTGATGAAAGTGTTGTACATTAGAGGTCGTGGCACATTCCCAAAGAAGATCCTTGAACACCTTTCCCCTCCAGTTCTTTTTCATGTTGTCGTGTATGTGACGAAGACAATAGCGATGCTCTGCACATGGAAATAGTGTTGCAATCGCAGGCAACAAACCCCTAGCAATAGTAACATGTTTGTATGTTAGTATAACTGCATCAATAGTATAAAACTATAAAACCTAGTTTGGATAGGTTCCAATACCTTTTGTCTGTCACTCATAAACGTGAAATTGGAATTTGTTCCCAAACCTAAGTCATCACCCAAATTACTTAAAAACCAAGTCCAAGAATTCAATGTTTCTGATTCAACCAAAGCATAGGCTAAAGGATATATCCCATTATTACCATCCAATGCCTTTGATAAGAAACATAAATTACCAGAAAACATTGGTCAGTTAACACTACTTAAAATAAAGAACATACAATACAAAAAGAAATAAGAAGATCTTACCACAGCAGACAAAACTTGGCCTGGATATGGACCTTTCACGAAGGCTCCATCAAGTCCAAGAAAGTCCCTTCTTCCCGCTGCAAAACCTCGCTTCAAAGCTCCAATGCAAACATAGATACGCCTGAATGTTCTTGTCTCAACAGTTGGATTCGCTTCACTTTCAACATCAATTTTAACCGTAGTATCTGGGTTACGTGCGTGTACCTCTAAAACATAGTCCCTTATCAACCTGTATTGGCTGGCATAATCTCCTTGAACATGCTTTAAAGCTTGTTGGTTTGCCCTAAAAGTTTTCATATGGCAAACCCGATTCTTTCAATGGAAGCGGGGGCGTCGTCACACTAATGCAATGGTTCGAGAGGACCGAAGTAGTTTTCGAAATCTATGCTTGTCCCGAAACGAGCAAAGTCAAGTATGCAACATTCACTTTCACTGGTAGAGCTCTCACTTGGTGGAATGGCCGAGTTAAGTCACTTACTCCCGTAGTGGCTAACTCTATAAGCTGGTAATACTTGAAAGCTTTGATGCTAAAGGAGTATTGCCTGAGGGTCGAAGTGCAAAAACTTGAAGAAGAAATCAGGAACCTCAAGATGTCGAGCACTGACCTTGAAAATGATACTGCCCGATTGAATGACCTAGCACTCCTTTGTCCAACAATGGTCACTCCAGAAGAGAAGAAGGTGGAACGATACCTCTAGGGACTATCATCCCAGATTCAAGATAGTGTGTTGGCCTCAAGACCCACTACTTTTGACAGTGCCAAGGAATTCGCACAACAACTTATCGACCATAGGGCCAACCATGGTACTGCGACCACCACCCATGATCAAGCAAGAGGGGGAAGCAATAAAAGAAAATTCTGGAGCAACAAAAAGAAACGGTCAGGACTAGACTCCGCCAAAAAGCAACAGACAGTTGTTGTTCGTGCTGCCACCACTCCTGCCACTCCAACACCATTAAGGCAATATGTTGGAACCCTCCCCAAGTGCAACAAGTGCAGCTTCCACCACACCGGTGCTTGTCGGGAAATGCACTGCAGCAACTGCAACAAGAAGGGACATACTGCTCGATTCTGTACAGCGCCAACCCAACCCCTCACTCAAGTCACCGACACTGGAGCAAGTCAATCCTGCTATGCCCGTGGGGAAACGGGGCACTTCAAACGAGACTGCCTAAAGGCACGAAATGCCAATGTTGGGGGTATAGGAAGAGTCCTAGCTATAGGATACGGAGAAGCAGTCAAGGACCCCTCGTAATACCATTAGATGAAATTGAAGTTAACGAGAGTCTCCACTTCGTGGAGGAGCCGGTTGAAATCATGGATCGGAAGATCAAAAGGACAAAGCAAAGTTGTATTCCTCTCGTGAAGGTCCGTTGGGATGCTAAACGAGGACCCGAATTCACCTGGAACGCAAGGACCAAATGAAACAAAAGTATTCGCATCTTTTTCCAAATTCTTGAAGTCCTAGACAAAACGCTAATTTTGGGACGAAATTCCTTCTGACGGGGGGATGATGTGTTACAACTAGGAATCTGGTGCCTTGTAAACATTGAAGAACGATAACAAATGTGAACCAACAATGTAAAAGCATGTATGATGCTTATTCAATAACAACAAACTTCCATCAAACACTTTATAAGAGCACATCAAATAGTCAACCAAAGTTTGGAATCCCTAAAATCCCGGTTTAAGTCCATTTTGGACTAGGATTTCCTTATTGGGCCTAATAGACCAATAAGTTTCCAATTTGATGTCTTTGGGCTTAGAACTCTTATATGGACTCTAATTTGGAGCCACCTTCATTTATTTTAGAGTAAATTACACGAATGGTCCCTGTGGTTTAGTCTAAATTACACGCTTGGTCCCTAACTTATTTTTCTAACTCGGACTGTCCTTAACTTTTAATTATGTAACCCGCCTAGTCCCTATTCTCACATTCCGTCAATTGTTTCCGTTAGACACCCTACGTGCCTTGCACGTTGGGGGTATAAAAGTCTTTTCACATTTCCAACGATCTTCAAATACTAATTTTTCATCAGGATCGAACCTAATTTAGAGTTTCTTTCAATCCTCCATCGTTTGAAGCGGTTACACCTAAGGATGTTCAAATCAAGGATGGTTCAATGCGATTGTGGGCATGCTGCTGTAATTCGGACTTCAACTACTAACAATAATCCAGGAAGACCCTTTTACGCATGTCCAATTAAGATATGTTGTAGTTGAGAATTTTGTAATCGTAACCCTAGATGAGGATATCACTGTATGCGATTATAGGTATTGTAACCGTGGCTTTTGAAATTGACAGGAACCACGTAAAGGATTTATTGCTTGGGTAGATGATGATGAAAAGGATCATGGTGACAGACTGACAATCTCCTGGCTTGTGAGGTTGAACAAGAAGCTGAAAAATGAAAATCTTTTCTTGAAAATATGTTTATTTATTAATTGGGTATTGTTCTTGGTGATACTTGTTTACAAGTTGTAAGGTGGGGATGAGTTGTTATTGTAATGGTAAAGTCTTCTGTAATGGTTAGGTTGTAGCAATGTATGTGATGGTATCATTATCTGTAATGGTTAGGTTGTAGCAGTGAATGTGAAGGTATCCTTTTCTGTAATGGTTAAGTTGTGTATGTATTGTAATGCAGATGGTTAAGATTTTTAAGATCAATGAAAATGGTGTTTATGTATTGGTTAGGTTGTCTATGTATTGTAATGCAAATGTACTGTAATGGTTGTAGCAGTGTTGTATTGATTATGTTTTAAAGTGATGTATAAGCAGCATATTGACCATTAATTAGTACCAAACTATAACAGGGCAATGAGGGTGACATCATAAGAAGAATATAACAATCTAATTTAGTACCAAACTATTATGGAAAATATAAATGTAAAAATCAATATAAACCAAATTATTATCTACCCAATGGTGTATCATAAGAAGAAAACATTCCATTAGTACCAAACTATTACAGGGCAATGAGGGTGACAAACTAGTTCATCCAAAAGTGCCAACATATTGGCTAAAAGAAGTATCAAAATACTGCCCCTATTACAAACTATTCATAAATAATATACCAAAATATTAGCCCTATTACAAGCAGTAACATAACACAATCCATTCATATTTAAAGTAACAAAAGACTAGCCCTATTACAAACCATCAAGTGGTTGCCTTCCCTTTCCCTTTTCCTTTGACTTGTGATTGTCCACCACCCCCACCAACAATTGGTCTTTTCCCTTTGCAGGTTCTTGCATTGTGACCAACATTGTTACACTTCGTACATGTTACTGATCTATGGGCCCTCGATGCTGTGTTTCCTCTAACAAAGTCCTCCTTTTCCACAATTGATATTGTTCTCTTCTTCTTTGGTCTTCCTATGGGAACACGATGATTTGGAGGCAACAGAGTTGTTGGTATAGCTGACTTCTCCCACATGGACCTTCCATTGATTGGAGTAACCTTAAAAGAATACATCTCTTTCCAGCTTGATAACCAGTAACATGGATGCACAAATGATTCTGGGATTCCCACATCTTTGTCATTCCTCCCCATGTCCCAAATAGCAGCCACACCATGTTTGCATGGAATTCCTGTTAATTCCCACCTTTTGCACGTGCAACTTTGTTGACCTACATCCACAATACACTGATCTTGCCATGGTCCAACAACTTGATATTTTCCAGCACCACAAAATGTTGCAACATACTGTTCTGCCTTACTCTTTATCTTATCCAATATTGTTGTAGCTGTAGGAGTCAAAGGACCTACAACTTTCTGAATTTCCTTGTCAACTTTGACTATCTTCTTCATAATGTACTCTCTGATGAACTCAATGCAGTTAATAATTGGTGCATCACGACCATCTTCTATCTTGCTGTTGAATGCTTCACACAGGTTATTAGTTAGAGCATCACAATGTGCTCTCCCTGAACATAAACAAGTTCTATGTCAGTATTCAATTTACCTTCTTTTAAAATTATTAAGTAGAGATCGAAAGTCATTATACCAGTAAAGTGGGAGCGAGCCCAACTTTGAGGAGGTATTTGTTTCAGCCACTCATAAGCATCATTGTTAAGCTTCTTTAGTTTTTCCATTGCTTGATGAAAGTGTTGTACATTAGAGGTCGTGGCACATTCCCAAAGAAGATCCTTGAACACCTTTCCCCTCCAGTTCTTTTTCATGTTGTCGTGTATGTGACGAAGACAATAGCGATGCTCTGCACATGGAAATAGTGTTGCAATCGCAGGCAACAAACCCCTAGCAATAGTAACATGTTTGTATGTTAGTATAACTGCATCAATAGTATAAAACTATAAAACCTAGTTTGGATAGGTTCTAATACCTTTTGTCTGTCACTCATAAACGTGAAATTGGAATTTGTTCCCAAACCTAAGTCATCACCCAAATTACTTAAAAACCAAGTCCAAGAATTCAATGTTTCTGATTCAACCACAACATAGGCTAAAGGATATATCCCATTATTACCATCCAATGCCTTTGATAAGAAACATAAATTACCAGAAAACATTGGTCAGTTAACACTACTTAAAATAAAGAACATACAATACAAAAAGAAATAAGAAGATCTTACCACAGCAGACAAAACTTGGCCTGGATATGGACGTTTCACGAAGGCTCCATCAAGTCCAAGAAAGTCCCTTCTTCCCGCTGCAAAACCTCGCTTCAAAGCTCCAATGCAAACATAGATACGCCTGAATATTCTTGTCTCAACAGTTGGATTCGCTTCACTTTCAACATCAATTTTAACCGTAGTATCTGGGTTACGTGCTTGTACCTCTAAAACATAGTCCCTTAACAACCTGTATTGGCTGGCATAATCTCCTTGAACATTCTTTAAAGCTTGCTGCTTTGCCCTAAAAGTTTTCATATGCGAAATGTCCATCTGGTACTCACGTTGGAGTTGCTCTCGTAAAGCCCTAATAGGAATCTTTGGGTTTGTCTCAATAACTTGTACTATATGCTCTGAAAGGAACTTATAGTCACATGCTTTGACTTTCCTTGTTTGTAGACATCGATGCTCCTTCGTGTATGTCTTAACCATCCAATCTATGTCACGCTTCCACTTACTACAATATATAACCCATGGGCATTTCTCTTCTTCATTAGTAGCAAGATTTGGTATAGTGCCCTTACACACAAACCTAACCCTATTCTTATCATTTTTCTCTAATTGTATTTCCCTTCTTGTCCTTATGGAATGTAGTTTCACATGTGTCTTAAAGTCCTTAGATGAACTGAAAGTTTGAAAAATGTAGAAGGGCTCACTAACCAAAGCTGCATCATTTTCATAAGCCCTCTGTATGGCCCTAATAGTTTTCCTTCGCTTACCATCATTTGCCTCATCTGATGAAGACCCGGACAACAAAACCTCTGTGTTGATCACTTCTAAGTCACCTTGTTGTGTATCTTCAGGTACATTACTTTCAGAAGAACCTCCAACCCATTCTACATCCTTGTCAATGTTCATATGGAAATCTTTCATATCCACATCAACATCATGTATGAGATTGTCCTCATCAATAAAAAAATCACTATCTTCACTCTCACTATCATCATCAAACTCATCATTTCCACTGCCATTGTTGTGTCCACTACCATCATAATCATCCTCATTCTCTACATTCATTTCAAATTCAATATGGTCGACCAAAGATGGTTCTTTGTCCAAATGACTATCATTCTCAACTTCTGTTAGGTCTGGAACACTCTCATGCTCAATTGGAGAGTCATTCCACTCCAAAAACAACTGTTTGGAGCAAGCTGGGGGCTCTTTATTTTCAACAATTTTAACCTTACTAGGGTTGGGGGACATAGAATAAGTATGTAAATTTGTTTTCCCATGCTCAATATATACATCTATTAGCTTATGGTTAGCAACATACGTACCCAGATGATGAACATCCTGATCTGAACCCAAAGCAAATAACCCAAAATCCAAATCGCCAAATGGTCTCAGGAAATGATAATAGAGTAGTGTTTCGTCTGAATCAATATGCCCAAGTTCCTCCATAATCTCGTCAATGTCGTGAATGGAAAAGGTGTCAATGTCTAGTAAATCAACATAATTTTGCTTGCCTTTGATGTACTTTCTTCCAGGGAACTTTGTAAACTGTCCACCATGGTGTAATCGGACAGAGAATATCGTCGGATGTCCGACTGTATATTCACGGAAAGATTGGTTAGTCACATTTTTCTTTTTAAGTTACTAACTGATTGAGGGAGTAAACACTTACCATATCTACGAGCAACGTCAATCTCGTCCATGGTAGCACGTATCCTCCAAGGCGCCATCGTCGTTTTCAAATGTAGGGTTCTTTCGATCAAGGGTTTTCAAGGGTTTTCAAAGGGTTTTCAAAGGTTTTGTCTGTGAAGCTTGTGTCTGATCACGTTGATCAACGATACGTCCTTTTTTTTCTTGGCGGTATAACATTAGATATGTGAAAAGACTTTTATACCCCCAACGTGCAAGGCACGTGGGGTGTCTAACGGAAACAATTGACGGAATGTGAGAATAGGTACTAGGCGGGTTACATAATTAAAAGTTGAGGACAGTCCGAGTTAGAAAAATAATTTAGGGACCAAGCGTGTAATTTACACTAAACCACAGGGACCATTCGCGTAATTTACTCTTTATTTTAACATTTTGGGCCCTATTGGGCCTAAAATGAAATAAAATACCCTAATGGGCTCTTTTGGGCCATAAAAAATCTAATTAACCTAATGGACCAATAAGCTTCCAATTTGACTATCCTGAACACAGAACTCTCAAATGGGTCCTAATTGGACCCATATACATGAAAATTAATAATTTGGGCTTTACAAGCCTAAAATAAACTAGGTTAACTTTAATGGGCCTTATTGGGTCACAACAAATTTAAATTAGCCCTAATGGGTCATAAAAATCATACTTTGATTTATTTGGGGCCAAAAATCATCTAAGTGAATCATAAGATGGGCCTAAGAGAAAAAGCCCAATTTTCTTCTTTTCCCATCCCCTCTTCTCGGCACAACAACCCAAAATAGAAGAGGGTTGACTTCCATTTGCCACCTCACATTTACCCATAGGCCGTCCATGCATATAACTCATATCTCCATGCAACCATCACTTCATCTAGTCTCTCTTCTCCTCTCTTTTTCTCTCGACCGAAACAACACAAACACACACACACACACACATTTCACTCAAACTCTCTCAAAGAGGCTCTCTTCATTCTTCATCAAATTTTTTTTCGAGATTTAGAGCTTGATAAGGAGTTTCTTCCACAAAAAATCATCATTCAAGGTAAGTGTATGTTTGGATCTATGATCTAGATTCGTTGTTTTATCAAAATATCTTCCTAGTCTATCCAAACTCATAATCACCATCTTAGAAACACCTAAGTTCGAGATCCTCCAAGGAAAGCTTACTAGGCCAAGATTTGCACCAAACTTCTTCATTTCTCTCTTCTAAACCGAAACCACAACTCAAGGTGAGCTTCATACCCCTCTCTTTTCGGTTTTCATATCTTTTACGGGGGAGAATACAAGAAAATGTGTATATCTATGTGTATGTGTATGCTATGTGTGATTTTATGCATGTATGTATGATTTTATGTGTTTTTGTGATGAACATGTAACTAAAAAGGGGTGTTAACTCGAGATCTATGACATGAGAAAGTAAAAAAACATGATCTAAGTTATTTTACACCAAACAAGTCAAGAATAATAAATTATAAGATTGTGTTAAATATACTTCAACATAAAACCCATTTTTGGGCTTAAAGTGTCAAATATACAAAAAATTGGGTTAAAAGTTGCCAAATCATGGTTTCTTAAGGGTCAAAAGAGTCAAAATAGTTTCAATAATTGTTTTTCTGAATATTAAAATTTTCAAAGGACTTGAAATGTAAATTTTTAGCTTAATGGGTTAATTTTGGGCATTTCGGCCCAATAGGCCAAAAAAATTGCGAAAAATGACAATTAAATGGGCTGAAATGAAAATTTCTTCAAATCAGGGGATAAAAAGTATAACAAAACTATTTCAAGGGTCAAAAGTGCTTTTCATTTCCAAGAAGGATAAAAAATGCAAAGTTTTTGGATTTTGGGCCAAAACTGTAAAAATTGCGAAAAGTTGGGTTTTAAATCAAAAATACTATTCTGAAAGGGGTGAAACTGTTAAAAAAATAAGTTTTGAGTTAAAACTATCATTTAAACAAATTTATGATGCAAAAGTGTCAAGAAAATATTTTAAGGGCTAAAAATGTCCTTTCTTTTATATAAAGGACTAAAACTGTCATTTTTTAAAAAAGGAAGGTGTTGAAAAGGTCAAACCACTGTTTTAGGCTAATCATTTCATTAAGTCAAATACAAAACCACGACTTACGAAAAATTGAAAGACGAATACACGTTTAACTCCAAATATCGTTATAAACAAATCGATCGGTCTCGAATCGATACAAAAACAACAAACGTTAAATCGAACCCTACAAAAGATATGTGATACCTAAGACGAGTAATTATTCAAACTTTGGGCTTGAAAGTTTCAAATCATGCTTGTTGGACCTTGCAAGTCCATTAACATGATCTTTAGGGCCAAAGGGATAACGTTTAGTCTCCTATGGCCCGATTCCATATAAAAGGACTTTCAATGGCTTTCATGTGCTAATGAACCCTAGTGGTCTATTAATCTTGCTAGTAAGGTCAAAGTAATCAAATGCGAGATGGACCAACGATTCTTTCGCATCCCCGACGGCCTAAAGTAAACTCACGGAAGTAGCAGGATTTGTACTCCTCTTTTCCTCATTTGCAAGGCTTATGAGTAATCAACGTAAACAGATTCAGGGCGATAATCGAGAGTAATCAAGGTGGTTGGATTAAGTGAGTTGTAACGGGCGGTGCCTCTAAGGATCGTTCATAAACGGTAGTTATAAACTAGTCATTACTAATGCATGGTTGTAACAACTCGCAAACCTTAATTAACCCAACCCCACCTGAGTAATCAAGGAAGAGTAAACAGAATCATTCAATGCAGCGGTATAACAATTTGAGAAATCATGGAATTTTATGTATTTGGAAAATGTCGGGTTTTCCGGGGAAGTTCAACATTTTCACTTGTACGTTTAATACTAAGTTCTTCAATTGTTCATGTTTTGAAATCATCATGCATATTGTACAGATCTTCACACTTTTTTTACAATGGTCTTTTCAGAAAATATCGGATTTTCTGGGTTTTACAAACTACACAAATCATTTTAACACAACATACTTATGAACTCACCAACATTTTATATGTTGACTGTTTTTTTCAAAATAACTTGTATTCTCCGGTAACAGGTAAGCTGAGGAATTAGTACCAAGTGTGTTAGGGTGTTTTTGCTTTTGAAATCTATCAAACAATATATGTATGGATTTGAAATGTTAAAACAATGTACTTGATGTGAACAATTCCAGTTCAAATACATTGATGCATGGTGATGTTTATGTTATGATTCATGTATATTCATTGTGATGATATTCAATTTAAGTCACGCGAGCCCTCAGACGTTTCCGCCGTCTGGTTCGGGGGTGTGACATGATGTGACAACCGTCATATTCCGATCGAGTCAAAGTCAAATAAAGTCAAAAGGTCAAACCAGTCAACTCATCTAACCCTTGTATATTAGGGTTTACATTATGTTACTATTGTACAACTCGCTATTTTAATAAGAAGTTATTACTTGGAAAGTTCGTACGTTCAGAAATTCTAAACCCTAATCGGGGTAAGTGATGAAACTATTCGATAAAACATTATTCCATACCCCTCGGGGACGTATAACAATCATAACAAGGCTTAACGGGGTGTACGAACCTTGCGTTGCGAAGCTAAACATCCAAAAAGGTCACAAACGAAGTCTCTCTCTCCCAAATCTCTCCCAAATTTTAAGGGAAATATTTGCCTAAGAATAAACACATTTTAAGGGAAATATTTGCCTAAGAATAAAATCTAGTTGGTAAGATATTGAGGTGGAGTGTTGACTTTACCTTTAAGTCATGACACAAGCAACCCCATTCACTATTCCTCCATACTTAGTCAACAAGTTGTCCTTTCACCCTTTTTCACCAGCCATAACCAGATCAAAGGACTTGAAATCTTTACTTCTCTCCCCATATTATTCACTCTTTCTCAAGAAGACTCAAACCCATTTCTCTCTCTCTCTCTCACTTTCCCTCTCTAAAACTCGAAATTAAAGGCTATTCATGAGCATTTCCCTTCAAGTTTGGTAAGTAACTTCATCCTACATTTGATTATCTTTCATCCTTTCACTCAAATCAAGGATTCCTTACACAAATATCATCATATTTTTACTAGATCTTCGAGTCCTCAAGTATCTCCCAAGTGTTCTTGACTTGAAACTCCTTTTCTTCATCATCCATCAACTGAAATCAATCAAGGTGAGTTCATACCCCCACATTTTCACTCAAATAGTTCTGGTTTATACCTTTAAAATGACTACTTGCACATGTCCATACGATTTTTCTATAATTTATGGTGATTTTTACAAAACTGCCTATCACTGTAGCTACGAATTCGGACCTGTCCGTGAATATGAACATTTTCACACCAGTTAGAGGCTTCTAAAAATCATAATAAAATTTTTGAATAAACTAGACACATTTTCTAAAGTCTCAGAGTTTGTGGATATAGTTTTCAATTTCGTATGATTTTTCTGTGATTTTTCTAAATCAGTGCAGAAATGGTAAAAACGAATTTACAAATTACAACTTTAATAACACTTTGTAACATGTTGAGCAAAGTATAAATCTTTGATGGCTTCATATTTAGCATGTGTTTTCTGTTGGGATGTGATTATATTATAGAAAAATGTTCGCTAAATTGTAAGAGCACTTTATTAGTACAATTAATGCATGATGAAGCATAGTAAATATAGTTATGTTTTGCTACATATTCAACTTACACAGAAAAAGGAATACTATACGTTACAAACATTTTCATAAACTATAATAGGTATAGTTTATGTTATATATACATCACGAAAGAGTACATTTCTACAAAAAGGGGTTTTCAATTTCACACTACGTAAATCTGTTAATGAATAAATTGTGAGACATTCGCTTCACGTTATTTCCAAAGTAGCACAACAAAAGTTCTGTAATTATAACCAGAATCTATTGTAGGGAGAACATGATAGTTGTTTATAGATCTATATTGGGTCTGATAAACCCGCACCTTATTTGGATGCAACAGCTAGACCGGTAGGTCTGGGGTGACAAATGTCATTAACATTCTGACGCCTGAAGAACGTCGTATACAAAGCCGACTAAGTCATAGTATGGTTATAATAACTCACATGGGGTATTAACAAAACATAAGATTTATGGGATTTCCATTTAAACTAACAAGTTTATGTCGATTTAAACTTGCATGATTTACAAGTTATATGGAAGATACTAGTACATTATTAGTCTTGGCATTTAAGAGCACAACACTTTTTAAAAGGAAAATATTGGATTTTTCTTGAACAACCATTACTTTTACAAGGAAGGATTACATCATTTCCTTCAAAAGCTTATGAACTCACCAACTTAAATGTTGACACTTTTTCAAAACTACTTGTATTCTCAGGAAATCAGGAAAACAGGTAATCAGCTGCTTTTGAGGATGAAACGCCAAGGCGTCAAACATTGTATATTTGTCAACATAATGTAATTGATTTAGAAACATGTACACTTATACTACGATGTAACTTTTTCAATTATATTTATGTTGGTTGTTTTTACTTTGAGCACTATTATACTCGTTGTTGTGATACTATACATGAAGTCCTCCACCCCCGGGCGTTTCCGTCATCCTTGGTTTGGGGGTGTGATAGTTTATATAACTATGTCCAGTCCGATGTCATTGGTCGCGTACCAATAACATCCGACTGGGGGGACTTGATGATATATGGTCCACTACCGTGGCCTAGATTGCTCTAGCATGCCATCCTGGCCTGGCGCTCTCCTGCCAGCCCGGCATGGCGTTCCCTTGCCAGCCTTGTTGGGGACTCTCCTCCCAGCCCGGCGTGGCGCTCCCTTGCCTGGCGTCCCCTTCCTGGTCTTTCCTGGTGTGCGCTCGTCGGCCCTGCCTAGGGCGCGCCCACCATCCCTGCCCGGCGCCTTCGGGCCGCCTTGCCTAGCTCCTTGCTACTTGGGCCTGAATTAGGCTGCCCCAAGGCCTGACCTAATTCTCCTTGACCTAGTTGTCCCTTATAAATAGAATAGTGCCTCCTCCATTAAGGAGAAATTTCCCAAGGGACCTTTCCCTGGACTCTTCCCCCGTGGCTTAGCCGCCACTATACTCCGGTCGGGTGGCTTAGCCGCCACCCGCCGCCCTCAGCCACTATACACCACCACCAGCACCAAGATGGTTCTCTCCAGCTATGGAGGACCATCTCAGATCTTCTAGATGATCTAACTTGATCGTCAGAGTTTGCTCCCAAGGCACAGTCCCTAGGACAGCTCTAATGCATCACTCTAATCATGACTAGCAGATCTCCACCGCAGCATAAGACCAGAAGACTCGTCGGAGGTCGATGTCGCATCATGTACAATCACGCCGATGCCTTCCCACGATCGTCGAAACTACCTGAAACATATAACACATAACACGGTAAACACAAAGTTTAGTGAGTTCCCTAAAATACCATACATATCTCATTTTCCACTCGAGGCTATAACACTATAAGACCCTCCGGTCTATGTGTATCAGTAGGACCCTCCAATCCCAACTCAATAAACTCCTCAAACAATATTCAGCATATATCACAAATACATAATGTAGAATAGTAAAATATACAGATAACACATAAGATAACTCGATTACACGAAGATACCACACTTGGTAAGTATAGTGAGAAGACTCACCTTGCAAGAAGTCATCAAAACTTGAACTCAATCACCAATCTAGCCACCACCTAACATACACAACAATTATCCCGAATTAATCATGACTCTCAAGAGGCTATAGTGTCTCACAGAAGGGAAAAAGACCATTTTACCCCTCAATGGCCCTAAATGTCCATAAATGACCCAAACCCTAAAGTCAACAAAAGTTAACGGCAGTCAGTACACGTACTCAGCTGCCAGGCAGATATCGGGGATGAGCGACCCATACGCTGCGCGTACCGGGATTACGCCCGGCGTACGCTCCAGTTTCACTCCTCTCATTTGTTTGGTCTTAACTAGTTGAGACCTTGGATCCAATCTCAGATCTAGACCCTCTAATAGCTCTTAACATATAAAGTCAGGGACTTTAAGCCTTTGCATGCCTGGAAAGGTCCCAAACACATAAAACGTTCCTCCTCTTATGGCAAAAAGCACATATCTCATGCATGGCTTGATCCCAACGTCCAAGATAGAATTTTTATGACTCTACACCACTAAATATACTCATATGGGTGGATCATGGTCTCTGGAGTACAATTTCACATAAAGTCTCCAACTTTTGGGACAAAACCCTAGAATACTCTACTAAGAAGCAAAAAGCAGAAGAATGAGAAATATCCGATCTTTATACCTCAAAATGAAGCTCCACACTAAGATAAGTCCAGATCCAAGGCCTGAGATCCCACTCCTTCTTCTTCAAGACTCCTTCTTCATTCCAAAGAAACTCAAGGATGCCCCGAAGGCTCTCTAGTGCACTCACAAGCTTTAAGAACGGAAAACTAGGGTTTAAGATAGTTGGTATCTGGGAATGGTGGTCAGGAATGAGGCCATCATGTCCTTTAAATAAGGGATTCATCAAAATTTAGGGTTTCATTCTAGGCCTAGTACGCCCAGCATACCCACTACTATGCCCATTATAGTAGGTGACCTCCGCATCAAAAGCACGCATACTAGTACGCTGAGTGTACACTCTTGTACGCCCCGTGTACTTGTTTACCATCTTTTCTTAATAAGGACTAAAATGGACGATAGCTCAAAAGATCAGGGGTCACAAGATATACCTGGACCTGGGATGTTACAATTCTCCCCCACTAGAATCAGACTTCGTCCTCGAAGTCATGCCCCGCGAATAACTCTGGATGTTGCTCTCGCATCTCGGGCTCTGGCTCCTAAGTCAACTCGGATCCTCTCCGATGTTGCCACTAAACCTGAACCAAGGGTACTTCCTTGTTCCTTAGAACCTTGACCTTTCACTGCAAAATCGCGACCGGCCTCTCAATGTAATTCAGGCTCTTACCCACCTGAATGTCCTCTAGTGGTACCACTGTCGTCTCATTGGCTACTCACTTCCTAAACTGGGACACGTGGAAAGTGTTATGTATTTGACTCAGCTCTGCAGGTAGCTCCAACCGGTAAGCTACCCTACCCACTATGGCGGTCACTCTGAAAGGACCGATGTACCGGAGACCCACTTACCCCATTTCCGGAATCAGATCACCCCTTTCCAGGGGGGTACCTTTAAGAATACAAAATCCCCAACCTGGAACTCTAGCTCGGATCGCTGCCTATCTACATAACTCTTCTGGCGAATCTGGGCCGTCGGTAATCTCTGTCTGACCTGCTGAATCTGCTCAGTTATTTTCAACACCATCTCAGTTCCATCCATCACTCGTTGTCCCACCTCTGCCCAACAAATGGGAGTCCGACACTTCCTCCCATAAAGAAGTTCAAAGGGAGGCATACCAACACTCGAGTAATGGCTGTTCTTGTAAGAAAACTCAGCCAAAGGCAGATAAGTGTCCCAACTTCCTCCGAAGTCCATCACACATGCTTGCAGCATGTCCTTGAGCTTCTAAATTGTCCGCTCGCTCTGCTTGTCTGTCTGCGGGTGGTATGCGGTGCTGAAGTGAAACCGTGTACCCAACTCCTCATGAAATTTCTTCCAAAACCTAGAAGTGAAACGCACATCTCGATCCGACACTATCGAGGTCGGCACTCCATGCCGGCTACCACCTCTCTCACATAGATTTCGTCCAATCTCTCTGCAGAAGAGCTCTCACTAATGGCAAGTGAGCACTCTTCGTCAGTCGGTCCACAATCACCTAAATCGCATCAACTCCACGCACAATCCTCGGTAACTTGGTGATAAGGTCCATCGAGATTTGTTCCCACTTCCACTGGAGAATCTCCAGGAGCTGCAATGGACCATGTGGGCGCTAGTGTTATGCCTTGACCCGGCGGTAGGTCAAGCACCTCTCGACTACCCAGCAACATCCCTCTTCATACCGGGCCACCAGTAATCCCTCTTTAGGTCCAAATACATCTTAGTGGCCCCGGGATGGATCGAGAATCTCGATCTATGCGCCTCCTCCATCAATATACATCGAGCTCCGCCCAAATAGGGTACCCAAATCCACTCTTGGAAAGTCATAAGCCCTCGGATATCCATCACAAACTCGGATACCTGCCCAATCACCCGTTCCCTCTTGCGATTCTCCGGTCTCACAGCCTCTGCTCGGGCTTCTCAAATGGTCTCTAAGACCAGAGTCATCATGGTTATCCTCATACATATATCTCGGATCGGGGCACCCCCTGCCATGCGGCTTAGTGCGTCGGCTACCACGTTAGCCTTGTCGGGATGATACAGCATCTCAAAGTCATAGTCCTTCACCACATCTAACCATCTCCTCTGAAACATGCTCAGGTTGGGTTGATCCATGAGGTACTTCAGCCTCTTTTGTTCCGTGTATGTAGTACATCGAACCCCGTACAATAGTGGCGCCAAATCTTGAGGGCGAACACCATTGCCCCCAACTCTAGGTCATGGGTGGGATACCTCGTCTCATGAGGCTTCAACTGCCTCGATGCGTAAGTTATCACGTGCCCTCTCTGCATTAGCATCGCACCCAGTCCGGATATAGATGCATCACAGTAAACCACTAAGTCCTCTATGCCCTCAGGGAGAGCTAACACCGGTGCTTCGCACAACTTCTGGTGAAGAGTCTCAAATGAAGTCTGCCGCTCGGGACCCTAAGAAAAAGTAACGCCCTTCCGGGTCAACTTGGTGAGGGGAACTGCAATCTTGGAGAAATCTCTGATAAATCTCCAGTAGTAACCGGCCAAACCCAGAAAACTCCTGATCTCGGTAAGGGATCTCGGCACCTCCCATCTCATAACTGCCTCAATCTTAGCCAGATCAACCAAAATCCCATTCTGGTTAACGAAGTGTCCCAAGAACTGGACCTCTCATAACCAAAAATCACACTTGGAGAATTTGGCATAAAGCCTCTCTGATCTCAATATCCCAATAATCTCTCTCAAATGCTCCTCATGTTGCTCTCTGGACCTCGAATACACCAGGACATCATCGATGAACACGATCACCGACCGATCCAACATGGGCCTGTACACCCGGTTCATGAGATCCATGAATGCTGCCGGTGCGTTGGTGAGTCCAAATGGCATCACCACAAACTCATAATGCCCATAACAAGTCCTAAAGGTTGTTTTCTGGATATCCTCCTCCCGGACTCTCATCTGATGATATCCAGACCTGAAATCGATCTTGGAAAACCAAGATGCTCCCTGCAACTGGTAGAACAAACCGTCGATTCTCGAAAGTGGATAATGGTTCTTGACCGTCAGCTTGTTCAACTCCCGATAATCAATGCACATCCGGAGTGACCCATCCTTCTTTTTGAAAAAAAAAGGACCAACGCTCCCTGCGGCGAACTGCTCGGCCTGATAAATCCCTTCCCCAACAGCTCGTGGAGCTATGAGGATAACTCTTGCATCTCTGGAGGCGCAAGGCGATAAGGCGCCTTGGCGATCGGTGCCGCTCCCGGAACCAACTCAATCCGAAACTCCACTTGCCTCTCGGCAGGCACTCAAGGAAACTCTTTTGGAAAAACATCCAGGAACTCACATACTATCAGAACCTCAGATATAGAACTCATCCTCTCTAACACATCCCGTGAATCCGTCACACACGCCAGAAACCCCATACAACCCTGATGTAAACTCTGCCTTGCCCTGGCAGCAGAGCAGAAGGCTGACCCAGATCTGGTACCTTCGCCATATACTGTAAGAACTCCCCCACTGGGGTCTCGTATAGTCACTAACTGACGCTCGCAGTCGATCACCACTCCGAAGTGGCTCAACCAATCCATACCTACAATGACACAAACATCCCCCATCGCAATCAGTACCAATTCAATCGGGAATTCGACCCTAAAAATCTCCAATACACATCCTCTAAATACATCAGTAGCAAAGACCGAATGCTCATCTGCTATATAAACCCTCAGAGGTCGACTCAATGCCTCACGTCGGATGTTGATGTGGCAACTAAAAGTTAAGGACATGGAAGATCGACTCACACCCGAGTCAAACAACACTAAAGTAGGTACAGAACTTACAAAAAATGTACCTATATACAACACTGAATAAACATAAAGAGAGGCCCAAAATACATAAATAAATGATAGAAATACATACCAGCCACAACATCAGGTGTTGCGCGGACCTCCTCCACTGTCAGCTGGAAAGCTCTCCCACGAGCCTTCGGAGCCTCGGTTTCACCGGCCGAATGCCAGTAGCACGCAAAGCAGTAGGAGCGGAACTCTGGGATGGTCTCTGCACAAGCTGAGGGCATTCGGCCTTCCGATGGCCGATCTGATTGTAGTGGAAACAGACTACAAATCCCTTGGGGCAATCCTTCGCTATATGCCCCTCCTTGCCATATTTGTAGCAAATCTCTGCCCTACACGATCCCTCGTGACTCTTGCCGCATGATGCGACCTTGCTCGTTGCTCTGGCGCGGTGCTGGGAAGTATCTGCAAGGTCACAAGAGAAAATTGCCATCAGCCGCATCTCGGGAGGAGGTTACCGGAAGAACGCTCTGACGGTCAAGTTAGATGGTGTCTAGGGTGTTTCTGATAGGAATATCTTGGTGAAGAGTGCTTACCTTTAGGGGCTCCTAAACGTGCCATTTTATATTTAGCGACCTTGCTCGTCCGTATGATACAAGATCGCTTTTAGGGGACAAGGTCGGAGGCGCTGATTGGAGGATTGTACGCCTCTTCTTGTCAGAGTACTGCCATTGGCTCCGGCAGTTATTCTATTATCCTTTGCCTTGTCGCTTTTCCGTATTCTTTGTCTTGACACCGGAAGCGTTCCTGGCGGGCGCGAGCCTTTTACTGGGGCGCCCTGCTCTTAGGGGCGCTAGCGGGCACTGAGCCTGGTTTTCTTGGCTCGGCCAGGGCGCCATGTTTCTTCGCTGGGCGTGACTCTTCCATGCCGGATTAGGCATGTCATCACCGCACTTGCCACAAGTGCGGCCCTTCTAGCTTCCTGATCTCGAATCAGCGGGCTTAGCCCACTTGGCTGTCGGCTGCAACTGCACCGGCCGTCGGTCTCCCCCCTGAGACTCCGCTTCCTCCCTCGCCAGAGTCTCCAGCTTAATCTCCCTCCTCCTAACATTTGCCTGAAGCTCAACAAATGTCCGGGAAGATGAGTTCGCCACGAACTCCCGAATATCCCTCCTCAGAATGCTCAAGTATCGGATCATGCGTGCCTGCTCCGTCGACACATGCTCGGAGCAGAACAATGCCCTCTCATGAAACATTTGTGTAATCACAGTCACTGTCTCTGTCTTCTATATGAGCGACAAACTCATGTTCCAAATGTTCCCTCTCCATCGGGGGAACATACTCATCTCAGAACATCCCAACAAACCTCTCCCATGTCACCATGGCGTGCTCTGCTGGTGTAAAACTGGCTGTCAAAAATTTCCACCAGTCCTTCTCCCCCAAGCGAAGCTGGTTCAGCGCGAACCGTACCCTAAAATGATATGGGCATGAACAAGTATAGAAACACCCCTCGATTTCGGAGATCCATCTCATCGCAGAAATCAGATCCTGAGTGTCGTCAAACTCGGGTGGCTTCGTGTTGCTGAACTCCCGGTACAACAACGAGTCACCTCCCTGTGGTCGGGCAGCAGCGACAGTTGCGGTGGCTACAGCAGCAGCCGCCTCAGAAACTACAGCATATCGCTCATCGAATGTCTCGATCAACGTGGTCTTAATAGACCCAAGCATCTCTGTAATAGCCTCACATATGGCTGCGACTACCTCCTCGTGAATCATCCTACGAATCTTATCATCACTAGCTACATTGCTCTCAGGGTTGTGGCGTGTGCCGACCATGATGTCTTTGAAACACAACATATAGTAATCAGAGACTCGCTCGAGCATACTCACACTCGATCACACAACCCTACTCGATCCTTAACATCCTAAGGATTCTTACTTGGACTGTTCGCCGATCCGGTGCTTTCAGTAGTACATGCACAATACTACCTTCCACACGGCATCAGTATCCACCCCAAGTCCTCCTCCTAGGACCCCATATCTCTAATTCTCTATATCTTACTGGTCATACCACTCCCTCAAGAGACCTCTCATAGCTCATTCCTGCTACAAACTCCTACTCAGACCATACTCAAAACCAAAACACATATAGCAGGAATCCCTAGGCTAAGGCATCATAAATCAGGCCATTCTAGCCCTAATAGGAATACCTAGCTTACTCTCTAGTATGCATGATACCTCAAAATAACTCAAGAAAATATTATAATAAAAGTAAGGGTATTTTGGGAAATCACCGTTCGGTCTTTGGCTGATTGTACACACCGCTTCCACTTGTTTTCTCTTAAAACTCGTTCTCGCTTTAAAATTTTCCTTTCTTTCGAAAACCTTTCTCAAATCCTCAATTTGAGTCCAAACACACCATGAGTTGTATCTGAATCCCTCAAACCAAGGCTCTGATACCAACTTGTAACACTCAAATTTTCAAAACAAAATTTTCATTTTTGCACATAAAATTCACATGTCATAATTCCCTAAAATGTCAAGTATCAATATTAATACAATTTATTTTTTTCAAAAGTTGTTTATCACAATAACCAGGATCCTCCAAAAATATCTCCAAAGCGAGTGTGTGTACAATCATGTCGGTGCCTTCCCGAGATCGTCAGAACTACTTGAAACACATATCACATAATGTCACACCCCAAAACCGGAACGGCAGAAATGTTCTGGGGTGGATGACGTCATGTCAAGTATCACAACACATGCATTATAGTAATCAAGTACAACAAAACATTGCATTAATAGTAATAATTTTACATGGTTACATTACAACAATTCAACGTATACAAACAAATATAATAAGTACAGCAAGGTACTAAGCCGTCTTCATCAACAGCTCTGGGGGTGTACCTGTCTAATGCTAACCTGAGAATACAAGTTATTTGAAAAGCGAGTATCAGCATTTTTACAAATGCTGGTGAGTTCATAAGCATTTAGTGACATTTATTCAAATAACTTTATAAGGTAGTAATTTAAGTGTTTACTGTGTATTAGAGTTCTTTCCAGAAAATCCTATATTTTCTTTAATAAAGCAGCCTTCTACCAAGAATGGTCAGTGTTATGTGGTAAAAAGTAGTTTTCCCTTAATTGTTATCATTATCAAAATGCTAAATTTGATTATTAAGGAAAGCAAGAGACACTAGGGAATATCATATGCCTCAGCAGTGAGGACTGCTGACTAAGGCAAGGAATTTATAGACTCCAGGAAAGTGTCGAACGAACGACATGCCTGGTTCAGTCTAACAAGTGGAGACACAGACCCCAGAAGGTACCAAATGAAAGGTACAGCTGGTAAGGTCTAAAACAGTGAAAAACAGACCTCAGACAGTATCAAATGAAAGATACGTCTCGTAAGGTCAAAACAGAGAAAACAGACCCCAGACAGTACCAAATGAAAGATACGTCTTGTAAGGTCAAAATAGAGAAAACAGACCCCAGACAGTATCAAATGAAAGATACGTCTTGTAAGGTTGAAACAGTGTGACTCTGAAAATGAATTACCAACATACAGTGTAAATTGCCGGTGAAATACCGTTACCTTAAAGCCAATGAATTATAAGGTAACCCGGGATACTCGTAACCATACTGACTAGAGTACCAGACGCCCTACAAGCGTCTAAAATATGACATTTGTCACCCGTTGGCTTGGTAGGCCGGGACTGTAGCTAGCAGTCTGGGTGCGGGGTTGTCAATCCCGTATAGATCTATACACACAATGTCCGCTCTCCCTACAGGAGATTCTGGTTACCAACTAGAAGACGGAGAAGGCCGTGTCCTGAAGATGCATCCCAAATAGTGGGTAGAGACTTCCAAATAGTGGGTAGTGTGTACGTACTGAACTAGAGGTAGAGGCTTCCACATAGTGGGTAGTGTGTTTCTAATGTAAGTGTAGACTAGAGGTAGAGACTCTTAACTGAACTGACTAGAGAATTCCTGTATGGCTATGCTCGTATACATAATATGTAACTAATGAATCAAACGACCTTCGGACGGCCATCCGATCCCACCAGACCACATCTCAATGAAGAAAAGGAAATAGGGCGGACAAGCCTTCCTAAGTCCTTCAATCATTACTTATATGCATCTAGACAAGCACAAACATACATCTAACTACGCTTGAGTGTGTAACAAGTGGATTCTTATCGTGAAGTATAAGTGTGCCAAAAGTAAGTGTATCACAAAGTAGAAGTGATAACAAGTGAAGTAGGAGCGTATCGAGTTTAAGTGAAGTAGAAGCGATATCAACTATAAGTGAAGTAGAAGTGTATCACTAAGTAAGAGTGTGAACAAGTATAAGCGTCCAACAGGTATAAGTGTATCACGAAGTGGAAACGACAACTGGTGAAGTAGAAGCGTCTAACAAGTATAAGTGACTACAAGTATAAGCGAAGTAGAGGCAATAACATGTATAAGCGTATCAGGAAGTGAAAGCGTTATCAAGTAGGAGTTTACAATAAGTGAAAGCGAAGTAGCGGTAATTAATAAGTATAAGTATTCGACGTGAAAGAGAAATTTGATGAAAACCTTTATATTTAGGAAAATCGCATTTTTGTATTCTTTGGTAAAATCAGTGTGAAAACCTTTAGAAATCCTTGGAACCATTATAAATCAGTTTGAAATGATTTTGAATAAAACAGTATAAGTAAGAGTTTTGAAACAGTTTGAAAACCTTTTTGAAAGTCATTATAGTGTACTACTCGGTAAAACAGTATACAGTGTGGTAAAATCTTGTGCATGCGGGTTATCAATCACATGTGATTGATATGATAACTGGCATGTTTAACTTGTATTCCCCCCTATAAAACATGTAATAACATTTAAAAAGGTTCATTCAGGGGTATGAACTCACCTGGTGTAAGTAGGTCCGACGAAGGTGTCGTTTGGGCGTTCGGTGTCACGTAAGGACTCGAACACACACAATGACCTATTTAACATATGATAACATATGTTCACATACAATTAGTATATTTAATACTAATTAAACAAATGTACGCACTCAAAGGAGCGGAAAACACTTTGGTTAAGTGTTTGGGTGTCCCAGGTAGCGTCTAAAGGTGTGTATGGCATAGGTATGGAGTTTACTCTCCGAGAGTAAACTCCCAAAGCTTAGTTTACGGCCCAGGGACATCTCACCATGATTTTACGGCCATAAACTCATGGTGAAGGGTTCTAGTGTGTTTAAGGCTTCTATCTTGTTCATGGAATTATTCTAAGTCCAAATCCAAAAGGCATGAGTGAGTTTAAGGTCTTTAAGGGCTTCATTAGGGAGTTTACGGCCCAGGGACAACTCCTAAGGGAGTTTACGGCCATAAACTCCTATGCCTTGAGTTAAGTGAAGTTTTAAGCCCCTAATACCTCCCTAGCATTTTATAGAAATAGTCTAAGGCCATTTGGGGGACAAAATCAATGTTTTGGGCATGTTTAAGGGTGTTTACGGACCTGGTACATGCATGGGCCGTAAACTCCTTTTGTCCCTTCATTTGGTTGTGCTTTATGGCCCTAAGCGTTTTCTACGTTCTTATCTAAATTCTATCATGCCTTAGATGGGTTTTTAGGACCATTT
Organism: Lactuca sativa; assembly: GCF_002870075.4. Classification (NCBI taxonomy): domain Eukaryota; kingdom Viridiplantae; phylum Streptophyta; class Magnoliopsida; order Asterales; family Asteraceae; genus Lactuca; species Lactuca sativa. The sequence continues at coordinate 63,483,381 of NC_056624.2, forward strand.
ATCATGGAAATTGGGTGTTTACGGCCTAAGCATAAGCCTGGGCCGTAAACCCTCTTTTAAGTCCTAAAAACTTGTGTTTTGGTGTCCAAACTCATCTAGGTATATCCCTTAATTAGCATGCAAGCCTAAAGGAAGGAAAAATTGGGGTTTGGCCAAGTTTTGGGGTGTTTACGGCCTAAGGAGCTTCTTAGGCCGTAAAATCCTTGTTTACCCCTCATTCTTATGAATTTCTAGATATAAACACTTAGATGTATGATTAGAACAAGTTAGGAAAGAAAATCTTACGTTTTGAAGCCGGAATTCGCGGTTTTGGAGTCGGATTCGGGTCTAGAGAGAGAGAGAGAGAGTATAGAGAGAGAGGGTGGAAAAGCTCCAAATGGAGTTTACTCCCCTTTATATATGGGTGGGAGTCGGAGCTCAGTGGAATTCTACCCAATACTACCGTTAAACGGGGCTTTTGGTCGCACCCGATTTAGTGGTAATAATAATAAAAACTAACTTTTTCCAATTAAATGGAAATGTGTGTTATGTGTTTTTATTTCTTTTTATCACAACTTAAAGGCATATTAAATGTAAACCAATGGAATGTTTATTAAATTGACGACCTCTAATTAACGGAACTTTTATAAACTAGTTTATTCCGTTAACGGTAACGGGGAAATGTAACGGAACAACTTGGGTTGTCACACATAACACGGTAAGAACAAAGCTTAGTAAGTTCCCCAAAATACCATAGATATCTCATTTACTACTCAAGGCTATAACACTATAAGACCCTCCGGTCAACGTGTATCAGTGGGACCCTCCAGTCGCAACTCAATAAACTCCTCAAACAATACTCAGCATAAATCACAAAGACATAATGAAGAATAGTACAATATACAGATAACACATAAGACAACTTAATTACGCGAAGATACCACACTTGGTAAGTATAGTGAAAAGACTCACCTTGCAAGAAGTCATCAAAACTTGAACTCAATCACCAATCTAGCCTCCGCCTAACATACACAACACTTATCCTGAATTAATCATGACTCTTAAGAGGCTACACTATCTTACAGAAAGGAAAAAGACCATTTTACCCCACAATGGCCCTAAATGTCCATAATTGACCCAAACCCTAAAGTCAACAAAATTCAACGGCAGTCAGTACGCCGCACGTACCAGCTCCCTACGCTGGGCGTACTCGGCTATCAAGCAGATATCGGGGATGCGCGACCCATATGTTGCGTGTACCGGGATTACGCCCGGCGTACACTCCAGTTTCATTCCTCTAATTTGTTTTGTCTTAACCAGTTGAGACCTTGGCTCCAATCTCTGATCTAGACCCTCTAATAGCTCTTAACCTATATAGCCAGGGACTTTAAGCCTTTGCATGGATGGACAGGTCCCAAACACACAAAACACTCCTCCTCTGATGGAAAAAAGCACATATCTCATGCATGGCTTGATCCTAACGTCCGAGATAGGATTTTTATGACTCTACACCGCTGAATATACTCATAGGGGGTGGATCATGGTCTCTAGAGTACAATATCACAAAGTCTCCAAATTTTGGGACAAAACCCTAGAATACTCTACTAAGATGCAAAAACCAAAAGAATGAGAAAGATCCAATCTTTATACCTCAAAATGAAGTTCCACACTAAGATAAGTCTAGATCCAAGGCCTGAGATCCCACTCCTTCTTCTTCAAGATTCCTTCTTCACTCCAAAGAAACTCAAGGATGCCCCCAAGGCTCTCTAGTGCACTCACAAGCTTTAAGAATGGAAAACTAGGGTTTAGGAGAGTTGGTATCTGGGAATGGTGGCCAAGAATGAGGCCATCATGTCCTTTAAATAGGGGACTCATCAAAATTTTGGGTTTCATTCTAGGCCTTGTACGCCCAACGTACCCACTGGTACGCCCAGCGTACTAGGTGACCTCCGCATCATAAGCATGCATACGAGTACGCTGAGCGTACACTCTTGTACGCCCTGCGTACCTGTTTATCATCTTTTCTTAATAAGTACCAAAATGGACGATAGCTCAAAAGATCAGGGTTCACAAGATATACTTGGACTTGGCATGTTACAAAGCCCATGGCAACAGGATGTAAGACCATGTGGAGAGCCCTTGGCTTTCCTAATAAAGACCATGGGAGAGCCCATGGCACTTGGGTGTAAGACCTTGAGGGGAGCCCACAACATCCCGGAGTAAGACTCTGGGGACGAGCCCAGGGCATCCCTAGTTGTTGTATGCATGGCTTATGTGTTTGGTGTAGCTGTTTAGCTAGTATGATATGATACATGTGTTGTGTGTGGTATGCTCTGGGGGACTCACTAAGCATTTCGCTTATAGGTTGTTGATTTGTTTAAGGTACATCTAAGCCCATGGGCAAGGGCAAGGCATGATGGTGCAGCGTGCACTCTATCGCTCTCTTTCACTGTTAGGGCTGGGGACACTCTGATGATTTAAATAAGTTGTAATAAATTGAATATTTGAAAACAATTATGTGGTGATTTTTATTGTTTAAACAATTATGTTTTACTAGTTAAAAGTTAAAAATCTCTTTTAAAATTTGGGTCGTTACAAGTTGGTATCGAAGCCTTGGTTTGAGGGATTCAGGCACACTCTTGGGTGTGTCAGGACTCAAACTAAGGAAATGGTAAAAAAAAATTCAAAAGAAACTTAAATGGTTTTCAAAAGGAAGTGAAAGATGAGAGTGCTACGCGCGTGATCAGTCGATCCAAGTAAGTAGTTCCCCAATATTTTAGACATGTTATACTGATGTTTGAGCTTTGTTGACTATATGGAACATGGTATGTGTATGCTTTTAAAATTGTATATGGTTAGGAGCTTATAGCCTCAGAATGATTGATTTGGCCATATTTCTTGTTTCTTGTTTGGTTGTGGTTCTAGGGTGGAGTCTTTTATTAGAAAGTCTATTGGATCCTTTTCTGTGTACAATTTGCATGCATAAAGGTAACCTGTCATGATTGGTTTGATTGATATGAGTAGAGTAAATCTTAGGTCAGTCTGATGTCGATGTACTCAATGAGTCGCGGGTCATGGTCTGTTTATCCGACGAATTGGAGTTATCAGGTATAGCAGTGGGGAAAGGTACAGGTAGGTGTACAAGGTAGTATTGGGCCTATACTACTGGAAGCACAGGACCTGTATCTGAAGCACTATTAGATATGATGACTTCGAGGAGGACTGGTGTGGGAAGATCCCCCTTATATGGAAATCCTTATCATTTTAATTTATGATATTTCAGTCCAGCATGGTGGTGGCACAATTTGGAGAAGGAGGATCAAGATCGGGGTCTGGATCCGAGGCGGGATCAGGGGACACCACGAATGTCATAGACGAGAGGATGCACAAGCTCATTGTAGCCGAGGTTACTAGGCGCATCCTTGACGCGACCCCAATCATTTTTGGGACGGTCAAGGAGGGCATTATGGAGATCATGGAGGAGAGGCTCAGATTATTCCGGTATGAGATTGTTGCAGGCCGGATGGGGACCCGAACTTCCTTATTCCAGGAGTTCAAGGCATGTGGAGCACCGGAGTTCTTTGAGGTCAGGGACCCAATTGTCAGTAGGCATTGGGTGGCAGACATTGAAAACGCCCAACGCACGAGTTCTTGCCCGGATGCGGAAAAGGTTGGGTTCGCTTCATGTATGCTGAGAGATAGAGCCCAGGATTGGTGGGGCGAGGTTACTAGCCAGGTGGGCCCGACAAGAGTGGTTGAGATGACATGGGCCGAGTTTGTACGAAGATTTTATTTGGAGTTTGCACCAGCCATTAAGGTGCAACGACTAGTGCGAGAGTTTCATGATTTGCAACAGACCAGTGAGACTGTGGCGGAGATCACCGCCAAGTTGCAGGAACGAGCCTTGTTGATCCCACGGTATGCTACTGATGAGGAGATGAGACGGACCCGATATCATTCCATGCTCAGGGATGATATCCGGGAGTTTGTGAGTTTTACAAGGTGCAAATCCCTGAATGAGATGATGGAGAAGGCCCGAGAGAGAGAGAGAGAGAGAGAGTTGGATTCCCGCACGAAGCGGAAGCCTGAGTAGGCCCATGCAACAGTAGGTTAGGCTAAAAAGCCTAAGACATCGGATTCATCTAGCAGGGGCCAGCAGGGCCGGGGCCGGTGTGCCAAGTGCAGTAGGCCGCATAATGATGCCTATTGGACGAGTGGTTCGGGATGTTTTGGATGCGTTCAGATAGACCACGTGATCAGGGACTGCCCCAAGAAGGGCTTGATATGTTTTCATTGCAACCAAACAAGCCACAAGTGGGCCGACTGTCCGAAGTTGCTGGGAGGGGGAGGAGCAGTGGCGGCGCCCGCGCCCGCCACACTGAGGATTACCGATGGCCACCCTGCAAAGGCGGATGCCCCAGTGGTGAAGAGTCATGCGTTTCAGCTGACTACCGAGGAGGATCGGGCCGCACTAGACGTTATGGATGGTATGTGTTTATTACTCTCTGCTCCTTATGATTGTATGACTTATGTATATCTTATGCTGGTATAGGGACCTTTCTGGTCAATCGTATGTCAGAACATGTTTTGTTTGATTTGGGTGCTACCCGATCGTTCGTATCTCTTACGCTTAGCAAGAAGTTTCGGGACGCGCCCGGGGCTCTGGATTCCCCACTCGAGTTAGAGATTGTCGACGATTGTACCATTAGTGTTGCGAGGGTATATCAGGACTGTGTCCTAATTATGTCGGGGAAGTTCCGTGTAGATCTAGTTCCGATACTGTTGCGAGGGTTGAAAGTGATTGTTGGGATGGATTGGCTGGGGACCAACGGGGCCTTGATTGATTGTGAGCGCCAGTTGGTCAAGGTTCGAACCCCAAGTAGGGAGAATTGGTAATTCATGGAGAGAGGGCCTCGCAGGGATTGACCCTCAGTTCAGCCGCGAGGGCTGGGAGGTTTTTATAGCGGGGTTTCATGGGGTTTTTAGCTTATGTATCGGATACGAGAGGGGAGACCGTGACGGATATGGGCAGTGTGCCAGTGGTACGGGATTTTCGGGACGTCTTCCCCAAAGAGTTACCAGGAGTGCCTTCCGAGAGGCAGGTGGAGTTTCGTATAGACTTGGTGCCATGTGTTGCGCCAATAGCAAAGGCACCATACCGATTGGAACCACCGGAGATGCAGGAGCTGTATACGCAGCTTCAGGAGCTGCTAGACCGAGGGTTCATTTGTCTGAGAAACTCCCTGTGGGGAGTACCGATCCTTTTCGTGAAAAATAAGGACATGTCCCATAGTATGTGCATCGATTACAGGGAACTGAACAAACTGACGGTGAAGAATCGTTATCCGTTTCCGAGGATCGATGATTTATTTGATCAGCTTCAGGGTGCCTCTTGGTTCTCCAAGATTGATCTTCGGTCAGGGTATCATCAAATGAGGATTCGAGATAAGGATATACCAACTACGGCTTTCAAGACTAGATATGGGCATTATGAGTTTGCGGTGATGCCATTTGGGCTTATCAATGCCTCGACATCGTTCATGGATCTCATGAACCAGGTATGTAGGCCGATGCTGGATCGGTCAGTGATTGTTTTTATTAATGATATTCTAGTCTATTCCTAGACCAGGGAGCAGCATGAGCAGCACTTGAAGGAGGTACTAGAGACATTGAGAGCGTAGAAACTTTATGCAAAGTTCTTCAAGTGTGATTTCTGGCTAAGTGTCACACCCCCAAACCAGAACGGCGGAAACGTTCGGGGGCGGAGGACGTCATATTCAGTATCATAACAGTTCATAGAAAGGAAAGTACACACCACCATACATATATAAAGGTTTTTAAAATGTTTACATAATTGTATTCATTACATGTTCAAAAGATAAATACATAAACATCTTTCAAAAGAAGTAATTAACGCTAGCGCGTTAATCCCCAAAAGTTGATTTCAGAACCTGCTTAGCGGTTCCCTGAGAATACAAGTTATTTCAAAGAGAAAGTGTCAACAATTAAGTTGGTGAGTTCATAGGTGGTTTAGAAAATTTGTATGCCATTCCAAATTGAGTGTATGTTTTCCAAGAAAATCCCTTATTTTCTTATAAAAGTGTGAAATGCATGAGAATATTTGTATTGAATAATGTAGATAGTTGAATCAAGAAAATCTCTTATTTTCCTATTAGTTGTTTGTTTTGTATACAGGAAAATCCCATATTTTCCTAAAGTAATAGTTAGCCTAATGTCCCAGACTAAAAAAAACGAAAGCAAATGACATGCTTTAGAAGGTTGAAGCATAGATTTATATAATAAAACCTATTAGAAGATTGCAGTTTGTTAGATGAAGAATAGTTTTAATAGCTACTCATTCATCAATCAGAAGTACTATAATAATTGTATATCCGATGAGTTTTATAACCATACTAAACATAATATGCCTGTAGCGACGTTCTTCAGGCGTCGTAGCGTTATGACAAACTGTTACCCCAAAGGACGGACTGTAGCTACAGTCAGGGCGCGGGATCATGACTTCCCGTATAGATCTATACACATTTGACACGTTCTCCGAACGAGAGACTCTGGTTATAGACAGGACTTGTAGCGGTACCTTTTAGCAAAAAGGTATTATTTGAAGATGTACACGTCTCACGGATTCTCAACTAAGTCTGTATTAAAGTAGTAGTTTTGTATGCAAAGTTTATCCTTTTTTCACAATGTTTGACAATGCATAAATCATAAGTTCTTTGAATGCATAAAATGATTTAGTAAAGAATGTTACCCTTGATATGATGTATTTGTATGGAAACGTATAAATAAAACATTATTTCTATTTATAAAACATATTGTATCCCAAGAGGGTAAAGATGTGTTGTGAGGTGTTTTGCATGATGATGACTTCATAAGATAGTTAAAACAACAGTATGAAAAGTATAGCAAAAGATCGATGTTTCACACGATTTTAGTCGTGTGTTTACTTGTATCCCCCCCCCCCCCTTAAATGTGTTTAAAAAGCATTTAAAGTGTGGTTCTAGGGGTATGAACTCACCTGAAGGTTTGAAGAAAGCGAGATGGAAACCGGGCAATATTTCGTCTTGGGAAAAGAATTTCCTCAGGGTTCTCGGGAATCTCGGGAGTAAAAACGACCGTCGGGACTTGAGCAAAATGACCAGGGCTTCGGGTTAGAACAGGCACGGAAAACGAGGCATGAACGCACAAGAGAGGAGAGAAATGGAGCCCTTTCTTCGGAACCCTCGCATCCCTTTTATAGGGGCTGGAATCGCCTCGGTACGCAGGGTGTACGAGGGTACGCGGGGCGTACGCGTATGTCATGCATGACCGAGTCCTCGACTGCCTCAGATTTCGGATGGGACAAGGGGTAGCTTCGCATAGGTCGGGACGTGGACGATCCGAGGCCTAGGCCTTGAGTACGCGGGGCGTACGAGGGTACGCAGGGCGTACTTCGGCCCTATCTGCTGACTCCCTTCGGATAATACCAAACAATTATAATTAAATTTATATTTAATTTAATTAATAAACTTCTAAAATTCATATCTTCTTCACATGAATTCCGTTTTTGATGGTCTTTATACCCACGCGTAGGTGAGACTACGCTCTAAAACTTTTGTTTAGATTCCGTCAGCAATTTTTGAAATTATTTTTATTATTTATTTTTAAAAGGTCGTGTTTAAGGAATTTCTTTAGAAATTCATAACTTCTTTATCTGACGTCGGTTTTTTCCAGACTTTTTACCACTGAATTACCATTGTCGAGACCTTCGATTCTCGTTTAGGCCATTCCGGCCAAAAGTCGCTCGATCTCCGATTCGAGTTTTTAGTTGTCTGCTGCTAAGTCGAACTTGGAAAAATCATAACTTCAATATACGAAGTCGGATTTGGGCGTTCTTTTTACGTACGATCACGGTTTAAAGACATCTATCACAGTAGGTAATTAAATAGAAACTTTTTGGACATTTTATTTTCGAAGTTAATTTCATTACCACAAAAGTGGTTACAATAATTGACTTTTTAGGTCATTACATAGAGTTGAAATATCAGGTTGTCACATCATCCCCCCCCCCCCCCGTTAGAGGGAATTTCGTCCCGAAATTAAATACAAAAGAAAAGTTTTAGGGGCTGAGGAAAAGATGCGGATACTTCGGTTGCATCTGATCTTCTCGTTCCCATGTGAATTCAGGTCCTCGCTTAGCGTTCCAGCGAACCTTTACTATTGGTATTCGACTCTGCTTAGTTCGTTTAATTTCCCTATCCATGATCTCGACGGGTTCTTCCACAAAGTTAAGATTTTCGTTAAGGTCGATTTCATCGAGTGGAATTACTAGTGTTTCGTCGGACAAACACTTTTTCAGGTTCGATACGTGGAATACTGGATGTACTTTGTTAAGCTCGATTGGAAGTTGGAGTTTGTAAGCCACTGGACCAATTCTTGAAATGATTTCGAAGGGTCCAATGTACCGAGGATTTAGTTTCCCACGCTTTCCAAAGAGTATCATGCCCTTCCAGGGTGAGACCTTTAGCAATACACGGTCTCCAATCTGAAATTCCAAGGGTTTTCGTCTTTTGTCGGCATAACTCTTCTGCCTATCCCTTGAGGATTTCAGTCGTTCTCGTATTTGAACGATCTTTTCAGTCGTTTCTCTGATGATCTCCGGACCAGTGAAGGTGCTATCAGGGACTAGACCTTTTGTCAACTGTGTGTCGCCTACTTCCGTCCAGCACAGAGGTGACCTGCACTTATGGCCGTAAAGGGCTTCAAATGGAGCAGTCTTGATACTAGTATGATAACTATTGTTATAAGAGAACTCGACTAAAGGTAAGTGAACATCCCACGCTTTACCAAAGTCAATTACACATGCTCGCAACATGTCTTCCAAGGTTTGGATCGTTCTCTCACTCTGTCCATCAGTTTGTGGGTGGTATGCTGTACTCATATCCAACCTTGTTCCCATGGATTTTTGCAATGATTGCCAGAATTTGGAAGTGAATCTGCTGTCTCTATCTGAGATGATAGACATCGGCACCCCATGAAGTCATATGATCTCTCGGATGTAGGTTCTCAATAGTTTTTCCATCTTATCAGTTTCCTTGATCGGTAAGAAATGAGCAGACTTGGTTAGTCTGTCAACGATCACCCAAATAGTATCTTGGCCACCCTGAGTTTTGGGCAGTTTTGTTATAAAGTCCATGGAAATATGTTCCCATTTCCACTCAGGTATTTCAGGTTGATGGAGTAGACCCGAGGGTTTTTGGTGTTCTATTTTTATCTTGGCGCAAGTCAAACACTTGCTCACATAGGTAGCAATCTCTGCTTTCATGTTTGGCCACCAGTAGAGTTGCTTGAGATCCAGATACATCTTATCTGACCCTGGGTGCACGGAGTATGGAGTCTTGTGTGCTTCGCCCATAACTACCTCTCTGAACCCACCAAACTTGGGTGTCCAGATTCGGTTCATGAGGTAGCGTACTCCCTCACTCTTGATTTCTAGGTTCTTGTCCATCCCGCTAAGGGTCTCACCTGTCACGTTTTCGGGTTTCAAGGCCTCTATTTGAGCCTCCTTGACTTGTGCTGACAGGTGCGAATGGATCGACATGGTTAATGACTTCACTCTTCGACCAGAGTACTCCTTACGACTAAGGGCATCGGCCACGACGTTTTCCTTTCCGGGATGATAGCGAATCTCACATGCGTAGTCGTTGAGCAATTCAACCCAACGTCGCTGTCTCATGTTTAACTCCTTCTGTTCGAAGATGTGTTGAAGGCTCTTGTGGTCTGTAAAGATGGTGCACTTGGTCCCGTATAGGTAGTGCCTCCAGATTTTCAGAGCGAAGACCACTGCTCCAAGTTCTAGGTCATGAGTGGTGTAGTTGACTTCATGCATTTTCAGTTGTCGTGAGGCATATGCAATAACCTTTCCTCTCTGCATTAGTACACAGCCCAGCCCTTGCTTCGAAGCATCGCAATACACCACAAAATCTTCGGTCCCCTCTGGAAGAGAAAGAATGGGCGCACTGCAAAGGGCCTATTTCAGGGTTTGAAATGCAACATCTTGTTTTTCTCCCCAGTTGTAGGTCACCCCTTTCTGAGTTAAGGTGGTAAGAGGCTTTGCGATGCTGGAGAAGTTCTGAATGAACCTTCGATAATAACCAGCAAGACCTAGAAATTGGCGAATCTCTGTTGGTGTAGTTGGTGCAGACCAATTTTTGATAGCCTTGATTTTTTATGGGTCCACGTGGATTCCTTCCTTGCTGACCACGTGACCGAGGAAGTCCACCCTTCTAATCCAAAACTCGCATTTCGAGAACTTTGCATAGAGTCTCTCAGTTCGTAACGTCTCTAAGACTTGTCTTAGATGTTGACTATGCTCTTCTTTATTCTTTGAATAAATGAGTATGTCGTCTATGAATACTATCAAAATTTTATCCAAGAATGGACGACATACCCGATTCATTAGGTCCATGAATACGGCCGGGGCATTGGTTAGTCCGAACGGCATCACTACGAACTCGTAATGTCCGTATCTCGTTCGGAAGGCCGTCTTGGGAACATCACTCTCTAGGACTCGCAGCTGGTGATATCCTGATCTCAGATCGATCTTGGAGAAGTAGTTGGCTCCTTGGAGTTGGTCGAATAAGTCGTCGATTCGGGGTAAGGGATAACGGTTCTTGATGGTAAGTTTGTTGAGTCCTCGGTAGTCGATGCACATCCGGAATGATCCATCCTTCTTTTTCACGAATAATACGGGTGCTCCCCAAGGCGAGAAGCTCGGCCTGATGAATCCTTTTCCGAGTAGCTCATTCAGTTGGCTGGATAGCTCTTGCATCTCTGCCGGGGCTAACCGATAGGGCTCTTTGGCTACTGGGGTAGCTCCGGGAACCAGATCGATTCTGAACTCGACTTGTCTCGCGGGTGGTATTCCTGGAAGGTCCTCGGGAAAAACGTCGGGAAAATCGCATACGTCAGGCACATTCTTGACGTCCTGGACTTTGCGTTTCACATCCACGACATGTGCCAAAAACGCATGATACTCCTTGCGTAGGCACTTCTGAGCTTGGATGTTTGAGATGATACGAAGAGTGGTACTAGGTTTGTCGCCCAAGACAAAGAAAGTTTCGCCGGTTGGCAGATTAAGGCGAACGGCCTTATCGTAACATAAAATGTCAGCATGATGAGAACTCAGCCAATCCATGCCAATGATGACATCGAAACTCTTAAATCGAGACTGGCATGAGGTTGATTGGAAAGGGATTATCGTTTAGAGTTAGGGTACAGTTTAAGTATATCTCCTTAGTGCCTTCGGTTTTACCGTTGGCCGTTTCTACTATAAACGGTTCACTTAATGATTGTGGTAATGGCTTTAGCAGGCCTTTAAAATCGTGACTCACAAAACTTCTCTCCGCTCCACTATCAAACAAAATGCATGCATACGAGTTATCGAGAAGAAACGTACCCGTAACAATAGTGGGGTCCGCAACGGCTTCATCTTGTCCCATTGCGAATACTCGGCCCCTTCCGTCGGTATTCCTGTTGTTTGCCTTCGGGCAGTCCCTGCGGTAGTGCCCCGTGTCTCCGCACTCAAAGCAGGCACGACTTACTCCGGTATTAGCAACGGGGCGGATTGTTGTGTCGGCTCTTTGCAGTAGCGTGTTGTATGCCCCTTTTTATTGCACCTAGTGCATTGGAGGTCACGGCAGAGACCGTGGTGGTGGAAGTTGCATTGGTTGCATTTCGGAAGTTTCCCATTGTATGAGCTTGTGGGGGCAGTGTTGGTAGGTAGAGTAATAGCGTGGATCGCTACTACTTGTTGTTTCTTGGGGTTCTCCTGTAGGGTTTTTACCCCTTCTCTTGTTCCAAGGCCTACTCTGGCCATGTGCCTCCTTAGATGGATTGGCAGTAGCTGCAATGGTACCCTGTTTTACCCCGCGGTCGATGAGTCGCTGAGCCAGGCGTTTAGCGCTATTGTAGGTAATAGGGTTGGAAGCTAGGACATGCCCTTGAATCTGGGGTGACAACCCCCAAATGTACCTTTCAACTTTCTTTGATTCTGGGTAGACCATGTTAGGGCACAATGTAGCGAGGTCGTTGAACTTAGCTGTGTAGGCGACTAGATCATACCCAGTCATCTTCAGATTCCAGAGCTCTTGCTCAAGCTTTTGCACTTTGCCCCTTGGGCAGTATTCTTTCAGTAGTAGAACCTTCAGATCCTCCCAACTCATGGCGTTGGCGACAGTGAGAGTCACAGAATTCACATGGCTTTTCCACCAAGTGAGGGCTCGATCTATGAAGGTGCAAGCAGCGAACTTAACCTTGCTTGTTTCCTGGCATGAGCAGATCTCGAAGACTGTTTCGGTCTTTTCGAACCATTGCATTAGTGTAATGACTCCCCCAATGCCATTAAAAGTTTTTGGCTTTGAGTTGGAGAACTCCTTGTAAGTACATTCTCTTACTTGACCATGACCAGTGCCACGATTGGAATGATTTGTGCTGCTTCCTGTACCTCCATTTCCATTGGAGTTTATTTGCGAGAGAGTTGCTGTTACTGCTGCTATGATAGCAGCCTGGACCATGGCCGGATCATACGTTGGTGGTGGAGGTGGTGGTGGCGCCGTGCCCGGTCTGGGTCTTAGGTTTGGACGAGGAGGCATCGCGCTGCCAAAAGAAAATGAGAGGTTATAAGTTTTGGTGGTTAAGAGTTGAATGATATTGAGTTAACTTTCTTTAATAATTCAAGAATTTGGTTTGACCAACACAGGGTCTTGAGCTTGATTTACAAATGGAGTTTGAATAGATATACTTATGAATTGAATGAACTGTACATAATTAACATACGAAAGAGATATGCCCTATATATATTAAACATATAGGTGTGTTACATCCGAGTTTAGGCAAAAGTTTTTGACCTTTCTAAAGGTTTCCGATTACAGAAAGTTTAAAGAAAATAATACTCTTATCCGAAGTCCTAATTTATAACAAAATTTGAAATTTTGGCAAGCACTACTTGCGACGTAGGTTGCGCTTGGAGCTTGACTCCGCATCCGATTGCTTCGATTCCATTAGACGCCTATCAAAAGCGGCTTGTTGTTCCCTTAATTCGGCTAGGGATGCAATCATTTGTGCTTGGAATGCCTCGGTTTGGAGTTGGGCATTGTCCTGAATTCTATCCAGTCTACGGATGTCAGAAGTGTGAACCTGTACTTCTACGTTGACATCCCGAATCCGGCTAGCTTGAACTCCGGATTGGTAGGACTGATTGGCTAGCTTGCCCACCATTACTGGTAGTGCCCGATCAGCTGAACCTCTGCCGCGGACATCGTAGAAGTCTCGGCACATGCCGTAGGGAGGGCGTAGGTTTTGCTGTTGGCTCCAATGGTGGAGGTGACTCTCCCATACAGGAGTGGGTCCTTGGAAGTTCCTCACATAGCCGGGAGGTTGTGGGGCCAGTGGATTGATAACCTCTGGCTCTGAATCTGTACCAGAGTCATCTCCTTCATCCAACTCTATAGGTTCTTCGTCTTCTTCGGGATTGTAACAGCCCGAAATCTCAGGTATTGTTTAAATTATGTTTTTGGAGTGATTTAAGAGGGGACTCGGCGAGTTGGGGCCTAGACTCGCCGAGTAGGATCGCAGACTTGGTCGTGGGATCGCGACTGGACTCGACGAGTCCAGGTATGGACTCGGCGAGTCGACGCTGTTTAGCGGAAACCCTAACCGTTCAGGTTTGGGACGTATAAAAGGGACTCATTGGCCGTCATTGTTCGTTTTAGCCTTCTGAGAAGAACCCTAGATCGATTGGGTGCAGCTGGAGCAAGGATCTTAGGCCATTGTTGGGTAAAGAAGAGTGGTTGTGCAAGGAAGAGAAAGGATTGGCTAAAGGAGCAGCAAGGGGTCACATTCTGAGGATTGGGAATACAGAGAATACATCATCCAGGTAAGAATTCGTGTGTGCTCTGCTATATTGATGTATTTATGAAATTAGGGTTTATAGAACCCATTTAGTGATTAGATGATGTAGTGCCCTGTTACCCACGACTATAATCTTGTAGTAGGACCTTTAGAGGTCCAGCAGGTCCCATGCATGTGAAATTCGGGACGAGACCTATCTCAGGAAGCAGTTACTCGTCTGCATGGCATGGACTCGCCGAGTTGTTCTTCAGACTCGGCGAGTAGCTTGAAGATTTACTGGGACTCGCCGAGTTGTTCTTCAGACTCGGCGAGTGGAGTCGGGGTGGCCCCGCGATTCTTCCAGGAGTAACTCGTCGGGTCGAGGAGGGTACTCGACGAGTAGATAAGGAATCTCAGAAAGTTGGAAGACGTCCAGACTCGCCGAGTCGTCATGGTACTCGCCGAGTCCGGTCGAGTTGACAGTTGACCGTTGACCAGAGTTGACCTAAGTCTGACTTCTTAGGGATAGTCACACTTAGAAGATATAAGTATTAATGAGATATGAAATGCTATAGGGAGGTTGTAGCTCGTCGGTTGTGCACGAGTCATTTCGGGAATTGCTAGCGTTCAGCTTCTACGAGGTGAGTCTTCTCACTATACTGTACCCGGAAGGGTTTGACCGTGTGACCGGAAGGTCGGATATGATATATGATATGTATGCTATATGTGGTAAGTTATTTGTTATGTGTGCTATGTATGTTATGGGCCGGAAGGCGATTATATTATGGGCCGGAAGGCGATATGATGTGTGATGGACCGGAAGGTCGGCGTGGGTAAGGCCGGAAGGTTTACCCAGCAGGGACGGAAGTCCCCTGAGACACATGGACCGAAAGGTCGGGCCTGGAAAGGCGTATGTGCGTAAGTTGTATATTGGGGAACTCACTAAGCATTTATGCTTACAGTTATTGTGCATGTATTTCAGGTAGTAGCGAGGACCGTGGGAAGGCGCCGGCATGATCGATACACACTGAGGATTGTCTTTATGATCTTGGGATTTTGAATAATTGTATTTGACAGAATAATTAAACTATTTATGCCTTGTTTAAAATAGAAACATTTATGTTTTTAAAAATGAAAAAAAAAATTTGTTAAAAAATTTGAGTTGTTACAATTGGTATCAGAGCCTTGGTTTGAGGGATTCGGGTGCACCTTAGGGGGGGGTATCTGAACTCAAACCGAGGATTTGAGGAAGCTTTTCAAATAAAGGCATAAACTTTTGTAAATGGTTTTGTGGTAAGCAAGAAAGAAGCAGTGTGTACGATCAGTCAGCGCCCGAACGGTAAAGATCCCCAAAATACCTTACAATATTATATGATATGAATTGTTATGCATGCTAGAAGACTAGGTATTCATGATAGGACTAGAGTGGCCTGATTTGTGATGCCTTAGTCTAGGGAAGTTGCCTATATGAGATGCTTTGCTAGTATGCGGGTAGATAGAGCGTATCAGAAGTAGAGTACTCACTATCCGGAGTTTGGGGAGGAGGACTTGGGATGAACATTGATGCGGTGTGGTCGGTAGTATTGGGCCCGTACTACCGAGGACACCGGGTCAGTGGGAGGCCCAAGTAAGAATCCCTGGATATCTGGGACTGAGTAGGGTTGCGTGTCGAGTACGATTATACTCGGTAGAATCTCTGATAGTTTTATGTTGTATTTCAGAGATATCATGGTTAGACCGCGTCACGGAGCAAGTACGAGCGGTGTGAGTGACGAGGATATTCGTCAGATGATCCACGAGGAGGTGGCGGCGGCGATCCGGGCTGAGATCCCGGAGATGTTTGGGTCTATCAAGACCACCCTGATGGAGACGTTCGACGAGCGGTACGCCGCATTGACTGAGGCTGCAACCGCTGCAGCTACCGCAGCTGTGGCCGCTGCTAGGCCACAGGGGGGTGATTCATTGCTGTTCCGAGAGTTCAGCAACACGAAGCCACCAGAGTTCGATGGGACGCAGGATCCGATTGCTGCGATGAGGTGGATCGCAGATATAGAGGGGTGCTTCTACACTTGTTCATGCCCGGAGCACCTGAGGGTACAGTTCGCTTTGAACCAGCTCCGTCTGGGAGCAAAGGACTGGTGGAAGTTCGTGACGGCGAACTTCACTTTGGCAGAGACTGCGGCAGTGACATGGGAGGGGTTCACTACCATGTTCAGGGATGAGTACGTTCCCCCGGTGGAGCGGGAACGATTGGTTCAGGAGTTCTTAACCCTCAAGCAGGGTACTGATTCGGTGGCGGCGATCACGCGGAAGTTCCATGAGAGGGCGATGCTTTGCCCCGAGCTGGTGGCCACAGAGCAGGCTCGGATGAGCCGGTACTTGGGTGTTCTGAGGAGGGAGATCCGGGAGTTTGTGTCAAACTCCACTTACCATACTTTTGCTGAGCTTCAGGCGAATGCCAGGAAGCGTGAGATCGAGTTGGAGACCCAGGCTCGGGAGGAGGCTGAAATTCAGCGGGTGGACCGGCGACCGGCTCAGTTCCAGCCGGCAGCCAAGCGGACCAAGTCCGCTGATTCGAGGATGGGAGGTTCGAAGAGTCGCACTTGCGGGAAGTGCGGCAAGAGTCATGATGGAGTATGTCGATCAGGTGCTTGCTACAAGTGTGGCAAGGAGGGGCACATTGCTAGGGAGTGTCCCAAGGGATTTACGGTTTGCTTTCATTGCAACCAGACTGGCCATAGGAAGGCCGAGTGCCCTCAGCTTCTTCAGGGATCTGCACCTGCTGCCGGAGTTACTGCGACTCGACCGGTGAAGGCCGAGGCCCCGAGGGCTCGGGGAAGAGCCTTTCAGCTGACTGCGGAAGAGGTCCGCGCTGCGCCCGATGTTGTGGCAGGTATGTTGTAATTCATGTAATTATTTTTAATGTCGATATGTTATGCTTATGTTATTATGCGCGTAGGTACTTTCCTTGTGAACGCTGTGCCTGCCTTAGTGTTATTTGACTCGGGTGCGAGTAGGTCCTTTGTGTCCTTAGCCTTTAGTCAGCATATCGGCGTTAGTCGTGAGTCGTTGAGTCGACCTTTGAGAGTTTCTATAGCTGACGAGAAAGTGATTCGTGCTGCGGAGGTTCTTCGGGGATGTGTACTAGAGATTTTCGGGGTTGAATTCCCGATTGACTTGATTCCTATTGCGATGGGGGATGTCTGTGTTATCGTGGGCATGGACTGGTTGAGCCGATTCGGCGCTGTCATCGACTGCGAGCGTCAGTTGGTGACCATACGAGACCATAGTGGGGGAGTTCTTTCGGTGTATGGTGAGGGTACCCGTTCAGGATCAGCTTTTTGTTCGGCCGCTAGGGCGAGGCAGTGTCTACAGCAGGGCTGTAAGGGTTTTGTGGCGTATGTGTTGGATACGCGGAAGATCGCCGAGAGACCGAAAACAGTTGAGGAAGTTCCTGTGGTGTGCGAGTTTTCAGATGTTTTTCCCGAGGAGCTGCCGGGAGTACCTCCTGTGAGGCAAGTAGAGTTTAGTATCGATCTGGTTCCGGGGGCTGCGCCTATTGCTAAAGTGCCCTATCGTCTTGCACCTCCAGAGATGCAAGAGTTGTCCTCGCAACTCCAGGAGTTGCTGGGGAAGGGATTCATTCGGCCGAGCAGCTCGCCATGGGGAGCACCTATTCTGTTCGTCAAAAAGAAGGATGGTTCACACCGGATGTGCATTGATTACCGGGAGTTGAACAAGCTAACGGTCAAGAACCGTTACCCGTTGCCGAGGATCGATGATTTATTCGATCAGTTGCAGGGAGCATCTTGGTTTTCCAAGATCGATCTGAGATCAGGATACCATCAGGTGAGGGTACGGGAAGGGGACGTCCAGAAGACAGCGTTTAGGACGCGGTATGGGCATTATGAGTTTGTGGTGATGCCTTTTGGACTCACCAATGCCCCGGCTGTGTTCATGGATCTCATGAACAGGGTATGCAGGCCGATGTTGGATCGGTCAGTGATTGTATTTATCGACGACATTCTGGTGTATTCGAGATCTAGAGAGCAGCATGAGGAGCATTTGAGGGAGGTCCTTGAGGTATTGAGGTCGGAGAAGCTTTATGCAAAGTTCTCCAAATGTGACTTCTGGTTGCGGGAGGTCCAGTTTCTAGGACATGTGGTTAATCAGAAAGGGATATTAGTCGATCCGGCCAAGGTTGAGGCGGTGATGAGTTGGGAGGTGCCGAAGTCACCCTCTGAGATCAGAAGTTTCCTTGGGTTGGCAGGGTATTATCGGAGATTTATCAACGATTTCTCCAAGATCGCAGTGCCACTCACCAGATTGACCCGGAAGGGTGTGGCATTCTCGTGGGGGCCCGAGCAGCAGACCTCCTTTGAGACACTTCGCCAGAGATTGTGCGAAGCCCCGGTATTAGCTCTCCCAGAAGGGATGGAAGATTTCGTGGTATATTGCGACGCATCGATTTCGGGATTGGGTGCAGTGTTGATGCAGAGGGGTCATGTGATAGCTTATGCGTCGAGGCAGCTGAAGCCTCATGAGGCGAGATATCCCACGCATGATTTAGAGTTGGGGGCAGTAGTGTTCGCTCTCAAGATTTGGCGTCACTACTTGTATGGAGTTCGATGTCCGATTTACACGGACCATAAGAGTTTGAAGTATTTGATGGATCAGCCCAACCTAAATATGCGTCAGAGGAGGTGGTTGGATGTGGTCAAGGATTATGATTGTGAGATCCTGTACCACCCAGGCAAGGCTAATGTGGTAGCCGATGCATTGAGCCGCAGGGCGGAGAGCACTCCATTGCGAGATGTATGCTTGAGACTGACTGTGATGACTCCAGTGTTGGACGCTATTCGTGGAGCCCAGGCAGAGGCTGTGCGACCAGAAATGAGGAGGAAAGAGCGGGTTGTGGGGTTAATCTCAGAGTTTGTCAAGGATAGTCGAGGCCTTATGACGTTTCAGGGTCGGATTTGGGTGCCGTTCGTGGGCGGTACGCGTATTACGTTGATGGAAGAGGCTCATAAATCGAAATTCTCGATCCATCCCGGTGCTACAAAGATGTATTTGGATTTAAGGAAGGAATATTGGTGGCCCTGTATGAAGAGGGACGTAGCATGGTTCGTTGAGAGGTGCTTGACCTGCCGTAGGGTTAAGGCCGAACACCAGAGACCGCATGGCAAGTTGCAGCCATTGGAGATCCCCGAGTGGAAGTGGGAACAGATCACTATGGATTTTATCACCAAATTGCCAAGGACTGCTAGGGGAGTTGACGCAATTTGGGTGATTGTGGATAGGTTGACTAAGAGTGCACACTTCCTTGCCATCAGTGAGAGTTCTTCAGCGGAAAAGTTAGCGGAGATATACGTGAGAGAGGTGGTATCTCGGCACGGGGTGCCGATTTCGATTGTGTCAGACCGCGATGTGCGCTTCACTTCCAGGTTCTGGAAGAAATTCCATGAGGAGCTGGGTACTAAATTGCATTTTAGTACCGCATACCATCCCCAGACAGACGGTCAGAGCGAGCGGACAATTCAGACGCTGGAGGACATGCTCCGGGCGTGTGTGTTAGACTTCGGGGGTAGTTGGGATGCGTATTTGCCATTGGCAGAGTTTTCCTACAACAACAGCCACCATTCGAGCATTGGTATGCCACCTTTCGAGCTGTTGTATGGTAGGAGGTGTCGGACTCCCATTTGTTGGGGAGAGGTGGGACAAAGAGTGATGGGCAGCACGGAGATCGTGCTGCAGACGACAGAGCAGATCCAGCAAGTGAGACAAAGGTTATTGACCGCCCAGAGCCGGCAAAAGAGTTATGCAGACAGGCGCCGATCCGAGCTTGAGTTTCAGGTCGGCGACTTCGTTCTCCTGAAGGTCTCTCCTTGGAAAGGAGTGATTCGGTTCAGGAAGAGAGGCAAGTTGGGGCCCCGGTATATTGGGCCATTTCGTGTGATTGCGAGGATAGGCCGGGTAGCCTATCGGTTGGAATTGCCAGCAGAGTTGGGTCAGATCCATGACACTTTTCATGTGTCGCAGCTGAGGAAGTGCATAGCCGATGAGTCGGCAGTGGTTCCATTGGAGGATATTCAGGTGGATGCGAGCCTGAATTACACGGAGAGACCAGTGGCGATCAGAGATCGGAAGATCAAGGTTCTGAGGAACAAGGAGGTACCCTTGGTGTTGGTTCAATGGCAACACCGTAAGGGATCGGAAATGACTTGGGAACCGGAACGTGAGATGCGGGAGCAGCATCCGGAA
Organism: Lactuca sativa; assembly: GCF_002870075.4. Classification (NCBI taxonomy): domain Eukaryota; kingdom Viridiplantae; phylum Streptophyta; class Magnoliopsida; order Asterales; family Asteraceae; genus Lactuca; species Lactuca sativa. The sequence goes on from NC_056624.2 coordinate 63,503,508, forward strand.
CTATTTGCGGGGTGAGACTTCGAGGGCGAAGTCTAATCCAAGTGGGGGAGAGTTGTAACAGCCCGAAATCTCAGGTATTGTTTAAATTATGTTTTTGGAGTGATTTAAGAGGGGACTCGGCGAGTTGGGGCCTAGACTCGCCGAGTAGGATCGCAGACTTGGTCGTGGGATCGCGACTGGACTCGACGAGTCCAGGTATGGACTCGGCGAGTCGACGCTGTTTAGCGGAAACCCTAACCGTTCAGGTTTGGGACGTATAAAAGGGACTCATTGGCCGTCATTGTTCGTTTTAGCCTTCTGAGAAGAACCCTAGATCGATTGGGTGCAGCTGGAGCAAGGATCTTAGGCCATTGTTGGGTAAAGAAGAGTGGTTGTGCAAGGAAGAGAAAGGATTGGCTAAAGGAGCAGCAAGGGGTCACATTCTGAGGATTGGGAATACAGAGAATACATCATCCAGGTAAGAATTCGTGTGTGCTCTGCTATATTGATGTATTTATGAAATTAGGGTTTATAGAACCCATTTAGTGATTAGATGATGTAGTGCCCTGTTACCCACGACTATAATCTTGTAGTAGGACCTTTAGAGGTCCAGCAGGTCCCATGCATGTGAAATTCGGGACGAGACCTATCTGAGGAAGCAGTTACTCGTCTGCATGGCATGGACTCGCCGAGTTGTTCTTCAGACTCGGCGAGTAGCTTGAAGATTTACTGGGACTCGCCGAGTTGTTCTTCAGACTCGGCGAGTGGAGTCGGGGTGGCCCCGCGATTCTTCCAGGAGTAACTCGTCGGGTCGAGGAGGGTACTCGACGAGTAGATAAGGAATCTCAGAAAGTTGGAAGACGTCCAGACTCGCCGAGTCGTCATGGTACTCGCCGAGTCCGGTCGAGTTGACAGTTGACCATTGACCAGAGTTGACCTAAGTCTGACTTCTTAGGGATAGTCACACTTAGAAGATATAAGTATTAATGAGATATGAAATGCTATAGGGAGGTTGTAGCTCGTCGGTTGTGCACGAGTCATTTCGGGAATTGCTAGCGTTCAGCTTCTACGAGGTGAGTCTTCTCACTATACTGTACCCGGAAGGGTTTGACCGTGTGACCGGAAGGTCGGATATGATATATGATATGTATGCTATATGTGGTAAGTTATTTGTTATGTGTGCTATGTATGTTATGGGCCGGAAGGCGATTATATTATGGGCCGGAAGGCGATATGATGTGTGATGGACCGGAAGGTCGGCGTGGGTAAGGCCGGAAGGTTTACCCAGCAGGGACGGAAGTCCCCTGAGACACATGGACCGAAAGGTCGGGCCTGGAAAGGCGTATGTGCGTAAGTTGTATATTGGGGAACTCACTAAGCATTTATGCTTACAGTTATTGTGCATGTATTTCAGGTACTAGCGAGGACCGTGGGAAGGCGCCGGCATGATCGATACACACTGAGGATTGTCTTTATGATCTTGGGATTTTGAATAATTGTATTTGACAGAATAATTAAACTATTTATGCCTTGTTTAAAATAGAAACATTTATGTTTTTAAAAATGAAAAAAAAAATTTGTTAAAAAATTTGAGTTGTTACAGGGATCTTCTTCGATCCATCCTCCATTACCTTGGTTGGGGTAGTAGAGGTCATTGGGGTGATGGAATCCAGCCATTGAGTTTGTACGAGAATAGGGTTAAGAATTTACTATAAGCTAGAGCACATGGAATTTTCTCTTAAGTTTAATGGTTGTTGATACTCAAATACTCCCTTAGTATTATTTAACGATATGCTTTTGATAAGTTTTAAATTTTTTGTCCACTACAGACACTCCTTGGCACACGTTAGTCGGCTCTCGGACAAATATAGTTGATCTGGCTATATTCTTCCCAGTTCCGATTACATGTCCCAAGGAGTACCTGCACTGCACAACTTATTTATAATACTTCTAAAATGATCCGATATGAAACTGTTATTAGTATGAAATGAGTGCATGCTTACTTTAAAATAAATAAATAAATTTAATTTCAAGAGTATGACTCTTCTCAGAGTGTTTTTGCCCAGTTGAGTTTATAGTTGTATACCAAAAATGGTTTTGATATACTTAATTCACTATAAACGATGCTCTAATACCAATCTGTCACACCCCCAAACCAGAACGGCGGAAACGTTCGGGGGCGGAGGACGTCATATTCAGTATCATAACAGTTCATAGAAAGGAAAGTACACACCACCATACATATATAAAGGTTTTAAAAATGTTTACATAATTGTATTCATTACATGTTCAAAAGATAAATACATAAACATCTTTCAAAAGAAGTAATTAACGCCAGTGCGTTAATCCCTAAAAGTTGATTTCCAAACCTGCTTAGCGGTTCCCTGAGAATACAAGTTATTTCAAAGAGAAAGTGTCAACAATTAAGTTGGTGAGTTCATAAGTGGTTTAGAAAATTTGTATGCCATTCAAAATTGAGTGTATGTTTTCCAAGAAAATCCCTTATTTTCTTATAAAAGTGTGAAATGCATGAGAATATTTGTATTGAATAATGTAGATAGTTGAATCAAGAAAATCCCTTATTTTCCTATTAGTTGTTTGTTTTGTATACAGGAAAATCCCATATTTTCCTAAAGTAATAGTTAGCCTAATGTCCCAGACTAAGAAAAACGAAAGCAAATGACATGCTTTAGAAGGTTGAAGCATAGATTTATATAATAAAACCTATTAGAAGATTGCAGTTTGTTAGATGAAGAATAGTTTTAATAGCTACTCATTCATCAATCAGAAGTACTATAATAATTGTATATCCGATGAGTTTTATAACCATACTAAACATAATATGCCTGTAGCGACGTTCTTCAGGCGTCGTAGCGTTATGACAAACTGTCACCCCAAAGGATGGACTGTAGCTAACAGTCAGGGCGCAGGATCATGACATCCCATATAGATCTATACACATTTGACACGTTCTCCGAACGGGAGACTCTGATTATAGACAGGACTTGTAGCGGTACCTTTTAGCAAAAAGGTATTATTTGAAGATGTACACGTCTCACGGATTCTCAACTAAGTATGTATTAAAGTAGTAGTTTTGTATGCAAAGTTTATCCTTTTTTCACAATGTTTGACAATGCATAAATCATAAGTTCTTTGAATGCATAAAATGATTTAGTAAAGAATGTTACCCTTGATATGATGTATTTGTATGGAAACGTATAAATAAAACATTATTTCTATTTATAAAACATATTGTATCCCAAGAGGGTAAAGATGTGTTGTGAGGTGTTTTGCATGATGATGACTTCATAAGATAGTTAAAACAACAGTATGAAAAGTATAGCAAAAGATCGATGTTTCACACGATTTTAGTCGTGTGTTTACTTGTATTCCCCCCCCCCCCCCTTAAATGTGTTTAAAAAGCATTTAAAGTGTGGTTGTAGGGGTATGAAGTCACCTGAAGGTTTGAAGAAAGCGAGATGGAAACCGGGCAGAATTTCGTCTCGGGAAACGGATTTCCTCGGGATTCTCGGGAATCTCGGGAGTAAAAACGACCGTCGGGACTTGAGCAAAATGACCGGGGCTCGCGTTAGAACGGGCACGGAAAACGAGGCAAGAACGCACAAGAGAGGAAAGAAATTGAGCCCTTTCTTCGGAACCCTTGCATCCCTTTTATAGGGGCTGGAACCGCCTCAGTATGCGGGGCGTACGCGTACGTCATGCATGACCGAGTCCTCGACTGCCTCAGATTTCGGATGGGACAAGGGGTAGCTTCGCATAGGTCGGGACGTGGACGATCCGAGGCCTAGGCCTTGAGTACGCGGGGCGTACGAGGGTACGCAGGGCGTACTTCGGCCCTATCTGCTGACTCCCTTCGGATAATACCAAACAATTATAATTAAATTTATATTTAATTTAATTAATAAACTTCTAAAATTCATATCTTTTTCACACGAATTCCGTTTTTGATGGTCTTTATACCCACGCGTAGGTGAGACTACGCTCTACAACTTTCGTTTAGATTCCGTCGGCAATTTTTGAAATTATTTTTATTATTTATTTTTAAAAGGTCGTGTTTAAGGAATTTCTTTAGAAATTCATAACTTCCTTATCTGACGTCGGTTTTTGCCAGACTTTTTACCGCTGAATTACCATTGTCGAGACCTTCGATTCTCGTTTAGGCCATTCCGGCCAAAAGTCGCTCGATCTCCGATTCGAGTTTTTAGCTGCCTGCTGCTAAGCCGAACTTGGAAAAATCATAACTTCAATATACGAAGTCGGATTTGGGCGTTCTTTTTACGTACGATCACGGTTTAAAGACATCTATCACAGTAGGTAATTAAATAGAAACTTTTTGGACATTTTATTTTCGAAGTTAATTTCATTATCACAAAAGTGGTTACAATAATTGACTTTTTAGGTCATTACATAGAGTTGAAATATCGGGTTGTCACACTAAGAGAAGTGCATTTTTGGGACATGTCATAAATCAGGAGGGTATTTCGGTTGATCCAGCCAAGGTTGAGGCTGTGATGCGGTGGGAAGTATCGAAGATTGCATCAGAGATTCGTAGCTTCTTGGGCTTAGTGGGTTACTATCGGAGATTTATTCAGGATTTCTCCAAGATTGTTGTACCATTGACCCGCTTGACCAAGTAAAATGTGACTTTCCGGCGGGGTACGGAACAGCAGATGGCTTTTGAGACCCTGAGACGGAGGTAATGCAAGGCTCCGATTCTAGTACTGCCGGAGGGGTTAGACGATTTGGCGGTGTACTGCGATGCATTAATCTCAGGGTTAGGTGTGATACTGATGCAAAGGGGGCATGTGATTGCTTACGCCTCGAGCCAGTTGAAGTCTCATGAGGAAAACTACCCCACTCTTGACCTGGAATTAGGGGCAATGGTGTTTGCCCTCAAGATTTGGAGACACTACTTATATGGTGATCGGTTCACTATATATACCGATCACAAGAGTATGAAGTATTTGATGGATCAGCAGAACCTCAACATGCATCAGAGAAGGTGGCTGGATGTGCTAAAGGATTATGACTCTGAGATTCTATACCACCCTGGGAAGGCCAACGTAGTGGCCGATGCGTTGAGCCGCAAGACGGCGGGGTCCCCAATTAGGGACATTTGTATGAGGATGACCGTGATTTTGCCTTTGTTGGATATGATTAGGGAGGCTCGGTTTGAGGGGGCGAAGAAGGAGAACTGGAAGACAAAGAAAATTCAGGGACAGTATCCTTTGTTCGTCAAGGATAGTCGCGTCCTTTTGACTCAGTGTGGCAGAGTATGGGTGCCAGTGGCAGGGAGGGTGAGGCAAAGGCTATTAGAGGAGGCTCATAAGTCCAAGTTCTCTATACACCTAGGAGCCACGAAAATGTATAGGGACTTGAGACTGAATTATTGGTGGCCCTACATGAAGCGGGAGGTTGCCTGGTTTGTAGAGCGGTGCTTGACTTCTAGGAAGGTCAAGACCGAGCATCAGCGGCCTCATGGCAAGGTTCAACCACTACCCATCCCCATGTGGAAGTGGGAGGAAAGCAATATGGACTTTATTACGAACCTTCCGAGGATGGCGAGGGGCGTGGATTCCATATGGGTTGTCGTGGACAGACTGCCGAAGAGTGCCCACTTCATTCCGATTTCCGAAAGTATATCCGTAGAAAGGTTGGCGGATATTTATGTACAAGAGGTGGTGGCTAAGAACGAGGTGCCAGTGTCAGTGGTTTCCGATAGGGATGTCCGGTTTACATCTAGGTTTTGGAAAAAGTTCCACGAGAAACTGGGTACTCAGCTGCTTTTCAGCACAGCATATCACCCTCAGACTGACGGTCAGAGTGAGAGTACAATACAGAAACTGGAGGACATGCTTCACGCATGCGTGCTGGATTTTGGAGGGAGTTGGGACACGTACCTCTCACTGGTGGAGTTCTCATACAATAATAGTTATCATGCCAGTATTGATCGAGCTCCCTTCGAGATGTTATATGGTCGAAGGTGTAGGACCCCGGTATGCTAGAATGAGGTTGGACACCGGGTCATGGGGAGCACTGAGGTAGAGCTCAAGACAACCGGGTTGATTCAGCAAGTGTGTGATCGATTGTGAGTCGCGCAGAGCCGTCAGAAGAGTTATGCTGATCGACAGCGTTCGGATCTTGAGTTTCAAGTGGGGGATTTTGTTTTGCTGAAGGTGTCGCCCTAGAAAGGGATTATCAGGTTTCGTAAGACAGGCAAGTTGGGGCCTCAGTTCATAGGCCCGTCTAGGATTTAGCCTGAGTGGTCAAAGTGGCATATCGTTTAGAGCTTCCAGAGGAGCTTAGTCAAATTCACAACACCTTCCACATGTCCCAACTTCGGAAGTGTGTTGCTGACGAGGCTGCAGTTGTTTCCTTGGAAGACATTCAGGTGGATGGGAGGCTAAATTATGTCGAGAAGCCAGTCACCATCTTAGATAGGAAGATGAAGGGTCTTCGCAAAAAAGAAGTGAAGTTCGTAAAGGTATAATGGCAGCACTGGAAGGGCTCCGAATGGATATGGGAGTCGGAGGAGTAGATGCGAGAGTATTATCCCAATCTGTTTTTAGCTACGGACTTCGAGGATGATGTCTAGTCCAAGTGGGGGAGAGTTGTAACACCGTAACCCTGGTACATCTTAAAACCCTTAAGAAATTACGTTTAAGCATAATTGGTCCCTTGAGTACACTAGGCATACCTATGAGTACGCTTAGCGTACTCTGCATGAATGATCATGGAGGAGCCTCACGTATGCTGGGCATACGTGAGGGTACGCTGGGCGTACGCATCAAAGGGTCAAAACCCTAAATCCCAGACTTGTCCCCCTATTTATTCATCCTTTAGCCTCTTAGACGAAACCCTATCAGCCTCTTGAGCCTCTTTTCGTATACTTTCAGTTGTGAACTTGTGTGTGTGAGTTTTGAGCTTAAGGAGAGGGTTTGGAGGGCATTTTTGAGTTCTTTCAAGAAGAAAAAGTGGTTATACAAGCTTGGAACGAATTGGTGCTTCAAGATCCTGCCTAATAGCTATATTAAAAAGTTTCTGGAGGTATAAAGCTTACACCTTTCCTTCTTAATCTCTAGACCTAGTTAGGGTTTCTAGTTTGGTCCATTTTTGGATGATTTTGGACCTCCTTGTGAGTTAAGCAACTTCGGGAGATGGGAAAGACAGATCTGAGGTCCTTTGGTCCTTTAGTATCATAAAAATGGAAGCTTGATGGGAGATTTGGCCTCATGCATGGGTTAAAGACCTTGGAAAGGTCTTAATGGAGAAGTGAGTATGTATGAGACATGCAAAGGCATAAAGTTGGCAACTTTATGCCTTAGGACATCTTTACAGACTTAGATCTGGCTTTTGGACGTAAAGGACAAGAGTATTAAGCACTTAATGGAGAAAGTGCTCAAACTGGTGGTATGTTTGGCGTAACCCAGTGTATACCGCGCGTAGTCCCATGATCCAGTACGTCGCGCGTACCAGGATGGTACGCCGAGCGTACGTATTATAGATGGGCCGAATCTATTTTGGGCCTTTAGGCTAATCGGGCTTCATTTGATTACTGGGCTTGGTGTATTCTAGGAATTATGAGTCATATCAATTGTGGTGGGCCATGGAATTATTGTTGAGGCTTTATTGGGCCAAGAAGCCCATTCAGGATCTTTGGACTTGGACTTTGGGCCCATTAGCAAAGGATTGATAATTGGGCTTTATGGAAGGGTTAGGAAGTTGGGTTCCCTTGGTTAGTCAAAGTTTTAACAATTATTAATATTATCATTTAGCTTGGAAGGTTTCGGGCTGTTAAGAGAGCAGCTTGTGTATTCAGCAACAAAGGTGAGTCTCCTCACCATACCAATCAATGGGTCTAAAGCACCAAGGCTGACCCATTTAATTAGTTGTCGTGATTATTGTAGATTCATTATTGACTTGATTTGTGTGCTAGTATATTGTATTTCGTGATATGATTGTTGTCTTTGTGTTACTTGTATGGAAGAACATGAGGGAACCATGGCACGTGGATGTAAGACCATGTGGAGAGCCCATGGCTTTCCTACTAAAGACCATAGGGGAGCCCATGGCAACAGGATGTAAGACCATGTGGAGATCCTATGGCTTTCCTAATAAAGACCATGGGAGAGTCCATGGCACTTGGGTGTAAGACCATGAGGGGAGCCAATGGCATCCCGGAGTAAGACCCTGGGGACCAGCCCAGGGCATCCCTAGTTGTTGTATGTATGGATTATGTGTTTGGTGTAGCTATTTAGCTGGTATGATATGATACATGTGTTTTGTGTGGTATGCTCTGGGGGACTCACTAAGCATTTCGCTTACAGGTTGTTGATATGTTTCAGGTATATTTGAGCCCAAGGGCAAGGGCAAGGTGTGATGGCGCAACATGCACTCTATCGCTCTCTTTCACTGTTAGGGATGGGGAGACTCTGATGATTTAAATAAGTTGTAATGAATTGATGATTTGAAAACAATTATGTGGTGATTTTTATGGTTTAAACAATTATGTTTTACTAATCAAAAGTTAAAAATTTCTTTTTAAATTTGGGTCGTTACAAAATTACTACATAGCAAATATTTTGTATAATACCTTTTCATACTTAACGTCGGGAGTATTATAGGATCACTATAGTATCCTGTTTTATCATCACTTCTCCACAAATTATTTCTTGATCCGAAACAGTCGAGGATATACATACATCAGTCAATCTTTGAAAAATCGTCTACCAACACCTTCTTCTTAACCATTTTTATTTGATTAACCCCCATCAACATTGGTTATATGAAATTGTTAATGAAAAGTGTAAGAAAATTAATCCTAAACATCAAACTATCTTCATTTGTATTCTTAATCTTTTTTAGATATTCTTCACCATTAAACTTGTTGTGTAGATATTGAGCTTTCCATTCCTCTAGAATTACATTCTGTTTTGCACAATACGACAACTCATTGAAGTCTTCTCCCCCAACTAGCAACCCCATCATCTCATGAACTGTCTCTTTTGTGATCACAATCATAGAGTTTTGTAAGATAAGGCTTCTACTATCTGGATCATAAACATCTAAAAGATAGTGG